>NW_026598699.1:0-25000 GCF_029784155.1 Uranotaenia lowii
AGATTTTTGATGCGATAAATGCGTCTTTGATACTTTATATGCTGGTCGAATTCAATTATGTTGTCGTTAAAATGTAACAAATCGTATATGAGAAGTTAAAAAAAGGAGTTGTGTACGGTGAATAGTCTATTATAGGAAATAATACCATTTGCGGCTTTATCGGTGAGGGTTAAAGAGTTGAAATGAAAGACGGATAGAAGATCAGAAGAAAATTCTAAGGTGGTGAAAAGAGCGAAGAGCATGGCGGTCGAACCATCCATAATTAACTGTATCGAAAAATGTAGTGCCTTCTCTATTGGGTACTACTTCTTCAATACAGTTAATTGGTGTGGGACAAAGAATTTAGTATGTGGTCAAGCTTCTATTTCAAATGCTCTTCGCTCTTTTCACCACCTTAGAATTTTCTTCTGATCTTCTATCCGTCTTTCATTTCAACTCTTTAACCCTCACCGATAAAGCCGCAAATTCATTTCATAAAACAAATTCACGGTGATTTCTCCTCTTAATAATAAAAATAATTCGGCTATAAAAATCAATTACAAAACATCGTTCCGATAATCGAAAATAGTTAGGCCAAGATTTCTGACCGTTGACCGTATGCGACAACTCAATCCAGTTGGAACATCCGCACAAAACGAAAATAAGAAATCTACCTAGCCATCGATGGAACGATATCGCACAATAGAAGACTTAACAGAGCAACCACATGCTAAATTTTTTGTCCGTTCGGCACATGTGCACACTCACATGGCGGTCGAACCATCCATAATTAACTGTATCGAAAAATGTAGTGCCTTCTCTATTGGGTACTACTTCTTCAATACAGTTAATTGGTGTGGGACAAAGAATTTAGTATGTGGTCAAGCTTCTATTTCAAATGCTCTTCGCTCTTTTCACCACCTTAGAATTTTCTTCTGATCTTCTATCCGTCTTTCATTTCAACTCTTTAACCCTCACCGATAAAGCCGCAAATTCATTTCATAAAACAAATTCACGGTGATTTCTCCTCTTAATAATAAAAATAATTCGGCTATAAAAATCAATTACAAAACATCGTTCCGATAATCGAAAATAGTTAGGCCAAGATTTCTGACCGTTGACCGTATGCGACAACTCAATCCAGTTGGAACATCCGCACAAAACGAAAATAAGAAATCTACCTAGCCATCGATGGAACGATATCGCACAATAGAAGACTTAACAGAGCAACCACATGCTAAATTTTTTGTCCGTTCGGCACATGTGCACACTCACATGGCGGTCGAACCATCCATAATTAACTGTATCGAAAAATGTAGTGCCTTCTCTATTGGGTACTACTTCTTCAATACAGTTAATTGGTGTGGGACAAAGAATTTAGTATGTGGTCAAGCTTCTATTTCAAATGCTCTTCGCTCTTTTCACCACCTTAGAATTTTCTTCTGATCTTCTATCCGTCTTTCATTTCAACTCTTTAACCCTCACCGATAAAGCCGCAAATTCATTTCATAAAACAAATTCACGGTGATTTCTCCTCTTAATAATAAAAATAATTCGGCTATAAAAATCAATTACAAAACATCGTTCCGATAATCGAAAATAGTTAGGCCAAGATTTCTGACCGTTGACCGTATGCGACAACTCAATCCAGTTGGAACATCCGCACAAAACGAAAATAAGAAATCTACCTAGCCATCGATGGAACGATATCGCACAATAGAAGACTTAACAGAGCAACCACATGCTAAATTTTTTGTCCGTTCGGCACATGTGCACACTCACATGGCGGTCGAACCATCCATAATTAACTGTATCGAAAAATGTAGTGCCTTCTCTATTGGGTACTACTTCTTCAATACAGTTAATTGGTGTGGGACAAAGAATTTAGTATGTGGTCAAGCTTCTATTTCAAATGCTCTTCGCTCTTTTCACCACCTTAGAATTTTCTTCTGATCTTCTATCCGTCTTTCATTTCAACTCTTTAACCCTCACCGATAAAGCCGCAAATTCATTTCATAAAACAAATTCACGGTGATTTCTCCTCTTAATAGGAAATAATACCATTCGCATCGCAAAAAATTGGACTGCGCACTCATAACTGCGAAATTTGTGCGATCTGTCAAATCAGTATAAAATCTGACGGTTTTCTACACGCTAACCGCTTTTCAGTTAAACTTTATACGGATAACTCCGACTGCAAAACATAGCACGAAATCCAACATTCAATGAATGATCGCTACCGTGTCGTCGAACTCTAAACTTATTTAAACAACTACAGGTTTTCATTTTTTTTTCGTGAATTTGTCAGCTGGTTGACCCCATCGCAAACAGGTTTTTTTTATTATTCATTTTTCCGTGATTTTGACTGCTGATTGACCAAGTTCAAGGCAAACACATTTTTTTGTTTTGTAAACAATAGATAATCCGATAATAATATTTGGTATACATGTTTGTTTGACAACTTTTTATTAAATCATCTTTCAATGTTTTCCGCTTGTTCATCCGATTTAATTTCAGTCGATAAATAATCCTTATGTAGAACAATGTGTAGGGAATATTGATATGGAAATGATAATCTAATACGAGAAACATAGATGTTATGTTATTAGTAAATGAATAACCCGCATCACTGGATTGCATGCGTCTCTTTAGCTAGAAGCAAACGCTTAATATGAACGACACACACCCACACGGCGAGTATGGGAGAGCGCGTCGCGTTGAATGCATGAGTTTGAAAAACTGAACGAAATTGATGATGGAAAGAGAGGATAAGGCCAAAGAAAAAAAAGAGGGAAAAGTAACGAAGCTCCAGGTTGGCGTCAGTTCGTAAAGAAATGTTTAGCAGTGGAGTTATGTTTTATTTTAGGTTGTGAGTTGAAGTGACAAAACTTGAAAAGAAAGTGAAAAGAAAGGTGAGATTTTTCAGTGAAGAGTGGTCAGTCACGACACAATGCTCATTTTTTTCTTGAATACTGTAATTTTTTTTTACAGTGGTACCCTACGGGAGCCCAAATCAGCTATCGCAGAAATAGAAAATAAGAGTGGATCAGCAATATGGTCACTGACCTTGTCATCCCTTGTGATGACATTCTTCAGTCCAATACCGTGACAATCAAGAGCATCAAACGAAACCCTAACTGGCCCTAACTCTGCTATATAACGACTCGAATATTTAGGAAAACAACATTGAGACTATTCAGGTTAGTTGAACTGTAATGGAAAAAATCCTTAAATTCTCAAAAAAAAAGTGTTGGTTCGGATTTTGGCAAATGAGAAACTATGAAAATATTTGTATTAAAATTTATTATTAACATACTTTCCAATACATAACACCTTATCGCATCTCTTTACATTTGTATTATTTGCTGTAAAAATTACATTTATCTAATCCTAGACGTTGGAAAATATACTGCTTTGTAGTGTTTGTTGTTTAATAGATTTGTTTTTAATCAGCTTTTGAAGGAAACATCCTTTCGTGTTTTGTTATTGGATCAAGGCCAAAGGAAATCTGTTTTCAGCTGTTTTTATTTTATTTTATAACACTTTCTGTACACATTTGTTTTTTTTTCTTTCCTACCAGAAATGCACTTCCTTCGAAGGCACATTACCAATAAGTAATTTTTTTTCTGTTGTCTAAAAAGTAGGAAACCATATTTACAGTTTGGAGCAAAGAAGTTTTGCCTACAAGGAAGTTTAGCCGGGCTCTAAAAATGCAAACAAAATCTAAAGCCTACGTTCTCCAAAAATACGGCACATCAACGTTGTTGTTGCTTTCCAGAAACGGAAACGGTTTCCATCGGGGAAAACTTTTGCCTGGAAGCATGTTTTTGTTTCTTCTACTACACATATTTACCACGTTTTACTTAACTAAAAGGCTTCCTACCCTTTCAAAAATAAAGGGTGGCTCCCGTCTTCTTGTTTGTGAGTTTTAATTTAACTTTTTAATATTGGACGTTTGTTTTCCAACGATCGACACCGCGTTGTAAGGCCTCTGCTGACAGAAGAAAATGTCTAATAAAATGTGTTTTTACGTTTTTCATCTTTGTATAAAATAAAGGCCTTGCAAAGGGTTGTTTTCAGTCTTCCGTCTGAAAGTATAAAGGCAATCGAATTTTTCGGTCCAATCACTGGAGCTGCGTTTGTGTTTTTGTGTTTAGCTAAGTTAAAAAGGTGAAATCTTCCATTACGACTATATGGCAATTTACTTTTCACAATGCTTAAAGCTAGTAACATATATTTTTTTTAAAAAGAAATAAAAGCCAAGGGGGAAAAGCTCTATTAACGAAAAGGCTTATCGGGGTGAGGTTGAAATTCGGTTCCAACCGGTGGCGACAGGCGGAGATTGCGCTATTTACAATACAGTTTTCGGTGTGGGTGTGTGCAAATCTAGCTTTGCTACCTACATCAAAACAGTTAAGTCCACGTTATGGCATCTGAAGTGTTTTATCCTTATTATTCCACGCACTACACACTAATGCTATGATTCGGCTTAGGCTAGTTTCCCTACTGAAAAAGACGCTACTATTTCAGACAGCGGGGTGAAACAGTTGTGTAGAATAAATAGTTCAGCGCTTCAACGCTAACGGCTTCTTATACTATCTTAATCGAACAGTCCGTTTCCAGCTTGACGAGGGTTTTCTTAACCCGGAGCGCCGTTAGTCGTACGGCCGGGTTTGGATGCCAGCATTCCTGCATCATCTTGGATAATACTAACAGAATTTCTTCGTCCTGCCATCGTTGCGGAATCGGTGGTCGAATTCCTTTTACGCACACAACTGCGTACATGTCTTCGAAGCTTGGATCCGATGGAACCACGTCTTGGTACGGCAGTGCGTAGTCTTCGCAGGTTGTGTTTTTGGTGCCACGAATGGTGCTGATGCATCGGCGTGCCATTTCCCAGAAGACCAACCCGAGCGAGTACATGTCAGCTTGTTTGAATCCTTCGAACAGCTTGGTGTCCATCGTTTCGTTCAAAGCTTCCGGGGCCATGTATCGGCGGGTTCCGACGCGAGTGTTCGGCGCAATTTGGATTTCGTCCGATTCGCTGGAGTATTTAACTGCCAGGCCGAAATCGGCTATGGCACATTGGCCGTTTCGTTTGACCAAGATGTTTTTGCTCTTGATGTCCCGATGGGCGATGGCTGGTTTTCCGGGTGTTCCGAAGATTTCGGTGTGAAGATGTGCCAATCCAGATGAAAGTGATAGAGCCAACGTTTTGAGCATATGAGGATTTAGGACCCGCTTCTGAAGGTAGTCGTAGAGACTTCCCAGCTCATGGTAGTCGGTTATGAGCAACATCTGAGTCCAGGATCCGGTTCCCTTGATGTCGGCCGCAATGAATCCGAGGATGTTTTCATGTCGCATTAGAACGGTTTGATAGATTTCCGTCTCCCGGAACCAGGAGGCTTCTTCGGTTGTAAGGAAGATTTTGACGGCTACCTTTTCATCACGCCATTTAGCTAGCCAAACCTCGCCGTAACGACCTTTACCAACCGAATGGACCATCTGAATCTGCTTGGCGATTGTTCTTTGCACCAACAAGGGAAGTCCAGATCCGGAACCGCTACTTTGTTCGACCAGGTCAGCCAGTGGTGATAGATTGGGTCCACTCACGGATTCAATTAGACAGTTCGGTTTCCTTCGTTCCCGCTTTTTGTAAGCCACATAGACCGCAATCGTTACCACAACGAAGGCCACGGAACAGATTACTACCGAAGCTATTAGCGCCAGGGTATGTATGCTGGTATCGGACACATTTGCATTGGGAGGTGGGGTAGTGGTTTTCGGAACATACTCCGGCAGCAGGTCTTTGTTGCAGAAATCCGAATCATCACAACAGATGATAGACTTTCCGTGAATCTGAGGCGACTGGATTCCAACTTTGCACTGGAACGAAAAAGACAATTGTTAGCAACTTTCGACAAACTGGAAGTGGTAAAAGGATCAATTACCTGTAGCAAACCACCGCTCTGTTCCGGTGACATACAGCCGTGACTCCATTCCGGTACTTTCAGACCCGTTTCCTCATCGGTCACTTCCTCTACGACGGCAAAGCAACTTCCGCCCGGACGCGTTTCGCAGGTTCCATTCTGAATGTTTCCGGGACAGTGCCCCTCGCAATAGCATTGCAGGTTGCGTGCTGGAAAAGAAAAATAATAAAAAAGAATTTAGTACAGAGCTGGTAATTTTCCTAAATTAGAAGAAAATGTCCGTGGAGGTATGTGGAAAGGTTAATTGAATACGTAAACAAGCTTGAAAACACTTGGAACTTTTTCCCTAACGAAATAGATATTTTACCATGTTTTGCATTCACTAGATGCATTTCCTTAATGCAGAGATTGGCACTTTCGATCACAAGTCTAGTAATTAATTGAAAAACTGCACAAATGCGTATCAAACATGGATGCAACTCGAGCTCACTTTTCCGAGATTTGGACTGTTGTTTACAAATGACTACAGTTAGCAACTTTTAACACGAGATCGTAGGGTTTGAATTTTAAACATGTTGACAAAAATTTTTGAATGGTAATGAATTTTTTAATCTTACAGAATCGTTATACTTTGAACAAAAAATATTGAAATTTTTCTGTAAAGATAAAATTCCAATAAACAAGAGTCAACTGTTAGAGAAAAATACATAATGCGCCACCATTTTCGCTTTTTTGTCGCCATGACGTTGCCTAGCCGAAACTCGAACCAAGGTAAGTGGTAACGCATCGTTAGCGTTAGTTTCGAAATTAAGAATAAAGCACATCCCGTACATAAACCAAGCCATTCGATCAGACGATAACGTAAGTAAAAGCTTTTCAGGAGCAGGGATGCCATATATTGTGTGAAAACATAGTGGATTCTTCAAATAAGTTTCATTTGAAACAAGATCATAATAAAAAATAACTTTGAGAATGAGAACCAATTTCATCTCAAGATTTTTTTAATCATTTTATTTTAAGAAAAATCCTCGAACTCACAACCGAATATCAACGTCATAACATTTTCATGAATCACAAATGAAATTTACCTTTGAAAAAATGGGTATGCAGAACCTCAATTCAAAAATTTCCAAATGAGTAGTCTAAATTTAGTATTTTGTTTCCCAAATTTAAGCGAAAATCTATCAATTCTAAAACTTTATTGTGAAGTCGGCTGTGTCGGCTGTTCAGCGATGTGATGAAAAATTTTAAAGACATGTTCAAAACAAGCCTAACTTTGCTAAAAACAACCATTAAATCAGTTCGTTAGTTCAAATTTTCATATTGTCAACGGAAGATATAAATAATTTTTGAGCTTTTCATACACAGGTTTCACTTGTAAGATATGATTTGAATCAAATTTCAAGTGAACTCCTGTATGAAAAGCTCGTCAAGTTGGAAAGCTTTTCGATTTCCAAGCTTAGAGACCGAGAACGATTTGTGAATCGTTAGCACCTGAGAGCTTTTGAAAAGATAACGCCATCAGACGACAGCAAGAAAACATCACACACTGAGCAAAACCGTAGCTGCAAAAGTGGTGACGGTTCTAGATGGTAAATAACTAAATTTGACAGATCGGCAGAAAATTGGTTTTCGGTTTGTTTTTGTTATTTTCTGAGGAAAATCAACTGTTTTGGAAGGTAAACTGTGTTGAATGTTAAAGAGCAATAATCAAAAGGAAAACAAATGCGTCACTGGCGTTAATCAACAAATGTTGTACGTTTTTCACAGAAATAAAAGACTTCCTACACGTACGATTTGTTTGTCTAACTTACACTTCCTTTTTTCGGCAGCCAACGTTTAAATATAATTTCTTATGACGAAGTTTTATACATTAAACTATACGCATAAAATAACAAACTTTTTTTGTTAAATGTCTATCCTTTTAACCTTTGACGGTAATACATTGTCTAAAAACAGCTGACATATTGATATACTATCATAGTGCTATCATCATTAAAAGTTCTCAAAATGCCTCCCCTTCACCCCTACACACATTAGAACCCGTAAAAAATGTGCTGAAGTTATCAAAAAGGTTCCGCGCCGGCCGAATCACGACTGTCAACAGTGACGACGACGGAACGTGATCCCCATTCGCGCTTTTATGGCTTCTCATGGCTACGTTCATGTACGGTTGTGTATGCAAGCAAGCATGATCTGCTCCTCGGTGACCAAGCTGGCTAGCAAGCAACCAACTAAACACGGAGAAAGAGAGGAAGCGCAACTATAAATATTATTACATTTTTGTTTACTTTCGTTTGTTGTTCGTACGCTTGGTCGTTTCCTCTGCCAGAACCCAACCAACTAACCAGCCAACAAATCCATATGGCTGAGTGGTTGACTTGACTGACTTACTTGTTGCTATTGTGTTCGCGTTTGGTTGGTGTTTTGGGTTTTCGGTTCGCGCTCAGATGATAACACATTTAAATGTGACGGCGACGACGGATGAATGCGAGAATCGCGGCGCAGGATATTTTTAACGGATTACCGGTCAAACGAGGAATGCGCTTCTATTTAGAATGCACTGTCGTAATTTTGTATTGTAAAGGAAACAATCGATGGAACATCGACTGTCGTCGTTGAATTTGAAAATCTATATATAAATATAAAAAGTTTTAGTTTTTAATCCATGCTGCAGAAATCATTGGGAAATTTTCAGATATCTATCCGACTCTAGAAGAATTTTACTTCTCCTTTATTTCAGAGAAACTGATCTGCGAGTTTTCCTCGGTACGACACGCGACTTTTCAGGGCCCTTCAGGTGGTTCAGGGCTCAGGGCAATTAAGTGTTAAACATTTGATTACGATATGCAAATTTTTTTCGGTGTTTTCCCAAGTCTGGAAAGTCGCACAGTTTTGGTCAGATTGCTCCACGCTTAAACAGCCAAGGGTCTTGAAACCAACTAACGATTAAACTTATTTCTATTCGTCTGTTTGTTTAAACTTTGGAAACTGAGACCGATTATGTAAAGATTATTTAAGTCTTGATCAACTTAAAAAATTACAAACTGGGTAAAAAACCCCGATAAGAAATGAACCCTACTTTTCAACCGGGTAGCGTAGGGCGTTGTTCAGAGTTTCTCAAACAATAGTTTGAGCGAACCAGGTGAAGTGTTTGATGTTGCACAGGAAATTACCCCTCGTAAATTAGGTCACCCAACGTCTGTGAAAAGCTGCCTGGCTTCCCAAGAACGGTATCAAGGCTTGGATCAATCGCTGCTGCCAAGTGTCCGTATTCCGTGGAAATTTGATAAGAAAGGTTTTATCGCTCCCCGGTTGGTTTGTTTGTGTGATACCTTGAATGGTACCCCGATAACGACGATTGCGCGACGACTATCAACGCCTCTTGTCGGCTTGGCTTGGATAGAAAAAATAAACGCTCACTCTAAAGCTAACCGAGCCGATTGGAAAGATTAATTATCGACAGCAAAACATAACAAACCCATTTCGAAGTTCGGTAATTTTGCCAAACCTCCATCCAACAGCAGAAGACAAATAAAAAAATGGTCACTTTTGATTGATTGTTGTAGAGTGCGATAAGTTTCCATATCGGAACTGCCGCAGCAATTGCGACAGCACTAAGATTGAGCGGACGCCAATTTGGACAGCTTTTGGCACCGTGACGACGCCTTCCAAAATGCGCGAATGATCAATCACCCCGCACAAGAAAGCCATAGGGAGGCCACAGTTGATTCGTTGCCGTTGTTGTTACAACTCCTTCCGGATAAGAATCAACTTTGTCAACCAAAAGTTTTGTTCTGAAGAAACGGATATCTCGAGGTTCAATACTGCCTTTTTTCAACTGAGCCAGACGATCAACGCTTTTCGAATTGCCACTCTCAGCGTGTTTTGATCGTTGAATTATTCATAAGATCCATTCTGATATGGCTATCGGTATGTGCTTTTTGGAGCCTACGGCCAATCTTCCAGACGGGGAAAGCGTTCAAAACTTCGGTCCCCGCCCAAGCAACCAAAAGTTCGAATATCACTTAAGGAACGAACTAATAAGTTCATATATAGCTGTACAAAAGTTCTGTGGAACTTTTTTGCTGTTCAAAATGCTTTTTCGAGGTCCATGGAACTTCATTCTTTATCAAGTTCAGCCAATACTCAAAAAAAGCTTTAAAGTACTGTTTTGGTTTCTGTTTCTACTTTTTGGGAATTTTAAAGTTTGTATGAAGAAAAACAATCTACTTGTTACGTACTTCTCATTTTTTTCAAAATCAAGTAGCTATCAAAGGGTTGCAAGTCTTTTTGTACAGCTCAATAGTTCGTAAAAAGTCTCTGTTGTACTATTTTGTAAACTTGAAAGTTTTTAATTAGTCCCAACGGGCGTTCAAAAGCAACTTCGTATTATAGAAACTTTGAAGTAGATTTAAAGGCTAAAATCTACTTTTTTCGAACTTCAACACGTGTTTGCATAAATAAACACATCGTTACTTGGGAAACAACTATGTGAAGTACACATTAAGTTCCGGAAGAACTTTTTAACAGCTTGAAAGTGGGAATTAAGTAGAAATAAAGAACCTGAAAGTCGTTTTAAAGAAAATCATCACATCGAGTAAAATCGTTGCCTACTCATGATGTTCATATAGGGCAACAAGTATGGATCTCAACTTTCAAGCGGTGAGCTCGGGTTCGAGGCTTGGTAAGAACATGTTTTTTAAATGTAATGTGAGTTAGTAACAAATACACGCAGAAAAAGAACGGGGGATGGTTTCAATAAAACGGTTTTGTTATTATATTTTACTTTTCCAATGCATTTTTTCCAGTGGTTTTCATAAAAAAGTCGAATGAAGTTCGTAAAAAAATTTTGTTATTTGCACACTCACATTTTTTATTACTCAAAAATAAAATTTGGTTTAATTTTAAACAAAAACAGATTTATTTCAATGAAAGTGTAGCTTCAAAACGATAACTACAAAACTGAAAAAAAGAAAAAAAAAAAAAAAGGAAATTCTTAGAACAACAACAGTGATAAAATCATCGGAGGCCGCCTGGCCATGGCCCTGGCGAAGTATTTTCCCGAAAAACAACGGCATGTCGATCATAGTATTCATCGGCTAGCAGCTATCCAGGTAAGTTTCGAAATTTTTAAAAAGTCAGAAAACAGTCCATACCCGTCCACGAGAACAAAGATATTCTACAGCAAAGTGAAATTAATTATTCCAACATTTTTTTTTCAGATGCTACGACCCGAGATAGCCACCGAAATATTTCCGATGCACGTTCCGGACTCATTGGCTGTAGCCCGTCTGAAATTTGAACGACCGGCATGGCATGGTAATTCCGAAAATAAATAAATTAAAATTATATTCGTGTTTCCATTTTTTACTTTCCGATAATTCCACAAAAAACAAATTAAAAACCATTTTAATTTAAATTGGAAAAACTGAATTCCTTAAAACCTAAAGATTGTAGTTAATGTGATGTACATTTTGTTCATACTTTCGAATCAATGCATTTTTATGTGTTTTACCCAAAATTTTATTATTTTGATAAGAATCATGCATCATTTTCAAAAAGAGTGTAATTTATTTTAAATCAAACGATAAGTTTAAATTGAATCGATATTTTTAATCAGTGTGACCAGAAATATATTTGTGCTTTTTCCCAACCAAAATTTTTATTATTTTTGGTCGAAATCTTATTGTTTCTAAAATAAATTTTTCTGCGTGTATAGTTGATTAATATGAATCAAAATAGCAGACTTGAGAAGGCAATTGAAGGAGCGGAAGAGTAATTTTTTCGATTTTTTATGCTGCTTATAAAGTGGCTTTTGAAGCTGGTTAGAAGTTGTTTGGTGATTTATGCGAACTTTTTTTCAACTTGAAAGTTCGTTTAACTACTTAAAAATTGAGCTGAAAAGAAGTCGTATTAGCATACTCGATTAAGCTGATTAAACCTGATAGAGGAATGTTATCCGAACTTTTGGTTGCTTGGGCGGACTATTCACCGGGTGAAATTATAGGCATATAATGTCCATCGGGGATGGCCTTCATGGCAATACCATTTAACACACTTCGTGGTTCGCAAAATCACTTCCCTAAAGAGGCCGAATGAACAACACTCACTCGTATCACCGAAATCAGACAAAAGTGTCAACCCGGAGCTACACAAAGGCTAATGAGTTTTCGTCATAAATTTCCTTCTTTATTGGTACCGCATTCCCATTTCGAGGCAAAATTGGGATTTGAATGTGGGAGAAAACCGTTAAAAGTTTAACTCCGTTCAGGTGATCGGTTAAAGTTGCGAAAACTGTTTTCAAGAAAATCAACTGTGGCAGCCAGCCCAAGGTTCAATCATTTTCTAGGAAGCAAGACCCCGGGAAAAAATATCCGAACGGAACAGTTCGATAAATAATGCGATTTTAATCCCTTCAAAGTTTGTTCAGCGATTAAGGTTGTCCCGTTCAGAATACGGAGCGCAAAAAATCGCGAAAAAATTGACAAACATAGCATTAACACGGTCCGCGCTGGTACCAGGAAATCGGTTTGATTGATTGGTATATTGCCAGGTGTCAGCGTTCTCCGGTTCGCGAGGAAGCTTCTTTCCGGCAGAAAATCTCGCTTATTCTTCGATTCATTTCTTCAGCGGTCTTTCGAACCGGATTCTATCAGTTAGATGTTGTTAGAAAAGGTAACATAATTGAACTCTATAGATAGAAGAAATATAAACTAAAAGATTTCAAATTTTGGTCCTTCGAACCGGATTGTGGCAGTCCAAAAATCAACCGTTTTAAATGAATCTTTCAGACTGAAAATAATAAAATTCTGTCTGTTCTCACTTTTGTACCCTCGAAATATTATAGCTTAATCAGAGACGCTCGGAATGAATTTCGACGAACATTAAATGGCTTTTTTTCGCACCAGAAAGCCGTTTCGAGTTTGTTAAAACCCGTTTGATGATCTATCGTAAAAATCAGCTCTCCGTTTGTCAGTCGAAAATTATACGAGAATGTCAGAGTTCTTCGCTGCGGATCATTCTAGGAAACGGTTAGATCTTTGGCAGTAGGTAAATAATTCATCACATTCTGCGAGTGAAACGCAAGAACGCTGCAGATCTTCGGGGTGACAAAACGATCGCTCAAGATGCTGTCGTCGCAAGTCTGCGCTCACGTGAGAATTCCGATCTTCGAGACCGGTAAAAATAGAAATCCTGTTTCCGATCGGAGATCGGTGGACAACAGACGACGACTGAGTGTGGCAGCTGTGATGGACGTTGGCCAAAACAGATTTGTCTAACTGCGTTGACGATTGTTTTGATATGTTTATTTGAAACAGGATTTGTTTCCGAGCTGATTCATATTTTGAAAGTTTCATTCACTAAACTTACTTGATGTTTCAGTTTACTTAGAATTCAAACAAGCTTCATTATACAAAACTTACAATGATTCACACCGTTTTAGCTAACTCAGTGTTTTTAACTTTCCACCATTTGAAAGCTTAAAGGTGGTACACAGAGGGCAAAAATGGCTGACGTGATTAATCAACCTTCCCAAGACATATAACTGGACACTTTGTTTGTTTTGTCTTTTCATGTTTTTATCAAACATAAACAGCACAACGGCTACTAGAAGTTGGAAGAAAAAAACAAAAACCCAATCGCCCGCAAATTTCATTCATTCGTGGCCATTCAAAACCTGAATCGTGACCGTTTAGTTAGCCTAACTTAGCACCGAACCTATTTCACTAGAGCAAGGGCACTGTCACGGATATCGGATAATGCGAAACAAATAAACAGCTGAACCAGAAACAACCAAACGAAAAAAAAACTGCTGCCGGCTAGGAATCAATATATGTTCATAGCTAAATTGGGCAAAAAACCTTATAGTATGGGGAGAGTCCCCATCATTCGCCCATATCTGGCAGTGATCTTCCAAGCCTCCGAAAATAATTTGCATAAAATACTGGCCCCAGGCCCCGCAGGCAGGGGCTTGTTTGTTTCAGATTTCAGCCATCAAACAGCACCCGGTGCGTTGAATGAGTCAGGAAGTGACGACTTTTCCTAAAAATTACCGATGAGTGGTGTTCATGGCAATGTCAAAGATTGGGCCATAACGCGCGATCGTTTTCGGATCGGTGGCGGATACTTTGCAGAGGAAATAGTTTGGGTGTTGTAGAATTGATCGATGAAAGTTTGATACGGGTGGAACTTTCACTGATTTCGGAAGAAAGCTGAGATCATTTCTATCCTGCTGCTTTTTAGTATTTATAATTTTAGAACATTTGAATTTTAGCAATAAAAGTTCAACTTAAAATGGTGTGTTATTAATCGTAAATCAGAACCAATTTATTTATTTTGCATTGGAGGAACGTGTTTAAATAGAAGAGACGGGAAAAAATTAGCATCGTTATCATGTAAATATAAGAGAGCGTTTTTATCACAGTGTAGGTATATAAAAAATGTAAACAACTACTCATAACAAGTAACGCCGCGTAACGTATTTATGATGTTGACACATGTTTTTTTTCACAGACGCGTTTAGATTTATTGATATGAACAGTAAGTTTCCTTTAAAGCGAGATTTATATCTATTTCTCGATAAGTTAGAAGCAATTTTTGCGTTATAGTACTAACACGAATAAATACCGAGTTAGTTTGATTGCAATCTGTGATTTTATCTGGCGGGAAATTTATTGGTAAGATATCGATCCAGAAGTCTGTTAGAAAGTCATCGAGTCATTGTATGTGTACGTTTGAAGTTTTGGTGGTATAGAAAAGGGTGAATTATTAAAAAAGGAAAGTAAAACTTATTTCACTTCTTATAAACAAACATTGTAACACTGAAAAAGAAGTGAAAATTGTAAACAAAAGGACCCCACAGTCTTTGGACTATGGCTGTGAGTGTCAGACGTGATGAAAGGGAATTTCTGAAATTGATCCGAAATAATTGTCAGTCAGAGATACTGGATTAGTGTGAGACGTCGAGGACTCCGTCGCCTGTGTAGGATTTTGTTTTGTGGAGTAGAATTTTGAGGAACTATACTCAAATTGACTCAAGTTTACATCGTTTTGAATGGGAAGTCATTACTAAACATTGATAGACACGTTCAAATGGCATTGCATCAGCTCGTCAAACTTCAACTCAAATTTGCAACTCATGTTCAATCGACAATACGGCACAAAACACGTTCAGGTTTTCATCTTTCGTCTGCTTAGTAGTTGGTTTCCCGGAATGCCAGCCGTTTGTGACCTCCCGTTGCTTTCTTCGGGCTTCTGGTCCAAATCAGCAATCACGACGACCCCCGCACGACATCGACGAGCTAAACTCGAACAAAAACCCAAGTGACTGGCTCCAAACTTTACCGATAGAGAAAAAAAACTCTAAACAACTCGGGCTTCATAGCACAGGGAAACCCCTATAGCTAGGCAGCTAGGAACATGTTGCGTATTAGATTAAACAACTTCCCAAAATACATATTATTAATGCGTTTTAGTGGGCATTCGTACCTACCCACCCTACGGCTCTCTTGACTCTCTGAACTGACTGTAGGATGCTGTTCTGCCGGTCCAACACTAGAGGAACCCGGGAGAAGGAGTATGATCATGACTTCGTCCGAGAGGAAGGCCGCGCGGAGGAAATCCTACTAACAGCTATTAATTATAATCTATAATCTCTTCCCAACTGCTCTTTGGAAGGCAACAGAGCACTCAAACAACGACAACGAAGATCGATGGAACGAACGATGGGGAGAAAAGTTGAACTTGCCCGGCGGGTCTGTTCTGATTTAACCCAACAACCAGAGCCAGTCGTCTCGCTACAAGTTTACAACGACACGGGGTACTGTTGTTGTGTTGTGATCCGTTCGTTGTGTGCTGGTGTAGGCCGTGATCATGAATGGGTTACGCGCTTGTTCGCGATCGACGACGTCATCGTGATCGCGATCACTCGGCGGCAATTCTCTGTGGAAAACCGGCTGATTTTGCTTTGTTGGTTGCTCGATTTTTTTTTTGAGATCTCGCGGAGTCGATCAGTTGATTCTCTTCCGGAGAGTGATTTGCGTGCATTCGCTCATCACTGAGAGCAAAACGGACATCTGTTTATAATCGTCCGGGTAGAGCGCGCAAAGTTGTTAATCTTTGACTTCTACGTAGATGGAGGCAAAGTTATCGCATACACTACTGCGGCTACTGATGCTGCTGCAGATGAAGATGATGCCTGTCGATTCCGGCGAAGTTTCAACGTTTGCAGGCGAAAAAAAAAGGTTGACAACTGTGCAACTAACTGAACGACCGTTTCGAGGAAATCGAGATAACGGCTGCGTAGAGAGATATGCACTCACGATACGCACGGCGGCCTATCGGTGGCAAGAGGTGTCTGTCGAGGGAAATGATTATTAATTTGCGATGGGATATGAACTTGTGGCGAGAGCATGATGATGGCCCTGCGGAGGAAATTGTGAACGGTTTCGTAAATAATTGCCGCACACACTCGTTCCGCGTGATTTAATCTAGTTTACGATCCAATTAATCTTCGATCTTCGCACTGTTCCCGCTAAAATGACTCTTTAACGTGGAAGCGCGTACAATTCATATGCAACACTTGCGTATCCGTTATTGTGTTCAGCTTGATGCTCGGCTTAAAAAAAACTCCAGATTAGAGAGGTTGTACTGTCAATGACATGACAGGCATTGGGATACTGAGCTCTAATTGCATCCCTGCAAAAATAAACCATAAAAGTCGTTACGCAACTAATCATCCACACAGCAGCAGCTGCAGTGGGGTGTGTCCTTTATTTGGAGATCAGCCAGCCCAACCCACCTATTGAGGGCAGGGAAATTGAATCCACATCCGGTTGGGACATCCCGATGTGACCATCTGGAGCATCGTGACGACGACGACGACGACTACGGCACAAGAGATTTGCCAACCTTCCTAAGCAATCAATGGCAAGCTCTTGGACAACCCGAAGCGCCAATTTACATTTTTCCTTATATAGCATTTAATTTATGCCTCATATTCCATAGATGGGTTCGGCCCCATTCAATGGGACCATCCGAAGTTGGTCTTGGAGCCCGCAGTGCTTTAAGGCTTTGGTCTCTTAGATCAACTTGTAGGCCGAATGTAGATAATTGTGCAAGTACCTACACCCATAGAAGAGGTTGCAAAAATCCAATGCCTATTTAGCATATCTCTGTGCCGATAATGTGCTGAAATGTGCACTGTGCCGAAAACGATATGTTTGAAAAACCGTAACTGGCATAAGGACTCGGCTCCAAACCAAAATGATGACCACTACATTCAAGCGAAACAAGAAAAACATTTTATGGGATTTATTTCCTATTGGATAATTCATCCCAGAAACAAGAAAATAAAAATTAAAACCACAGCGCCGTAGAGAGAATCGAACTCAAATTACCAATCAAAGCGTCTTGCCAGTCCGGCATTTTAACCAGTGTACTATTCACGCTTCATGCAGGATGAGGGATATTTGTCATAGGCTTTCTGTCACCGATCAATCACAAAAAAAAACGCACAACGGCGGCTTCCCGGCGTTTGGCCTTCTTTCAATGCATTCCTTTGTCTTGCGATGGAAACGGGAAAGGGAACGGGAGTGAAGGAACGGGAAACCCATTGAGTGAGAACTGTGCTTTGCTTACTGCCTGCTATTACATACACACGCTACATATACACAGCTGCTAAAGCCGGGCAGCTTGGCCGTTGGTTGTTTGCTGGTGAATCGAAGGAATGTTTTTGTTGTTGCTTTTGCTACATACATACGCACAGCTTAGCCGGGGTTGTTTGCCGGTAGATTGAATTGAAGCAGTGTTTTTTTTTTGTTGCTTTTACTGCATACACACGCACAGCTTGGCCGTGGTTGTTTGCCGGTGGCTTGAAGGGATTGAATTAGAAGGAAGTTTTTGTTGTTGCTTTTGCTACATTCACACGCACAGTGCTCGGTTCGCTGGCTGCCTGGTGTTGCCCGGTATTTATTTCTATCCTTCTTCGTCTTGTGATGCGATAGGGAGGGACGTGAATTCGTTTTTATTTTGTTTCTTTCAGACATACGCAATTCGGGTCACTTGGGAGTTTAATGCCGGTGGGAGCAAATCGAATCAGCACCGGTCGCGTTATCTTCTTGTACCAATGATGCCTTGTAACAATGATGCCGCCATTGGCACAAAGGCTGAATTGTGGGTGTACGTAAATGTTCAATGCACCTGGCTTTTTTTTCAAAAATGGTTGTTAATGTTTGTTGCATAATTTAATCTAATGACTCAATAATGACCGGTTGAACCATACCTTAAGATCGAGTAGGAAAATATCCACACCATAATTGGTCCGAAAACCAACAACAGCTGTGAACTAAATTTTATCAACGTATTACTCATAATCTGTTGATAATTTATTGTCATATTATTAATGCAACAGCCGACCAAAAAAAAAACGATCAACTTCCTCCTACCCGAAATCCACCCACACTCAGCCACATCCCCAGCAGATTCGATCGGCGCTGCAAATCGAGTAGCACCTCATCGATGCTATTAATATGTTAAAACGCCTTAATTGATTTTTGGTCTACCCTGACGACGTGTCCTCCCTCAGCTGATGAACTCTCCTCCATCGTCGTCGTCGTCGATCTTCATTCAGAGTTTTCTCGATTCGATCGCGACTCAACTTAAAAACAAAAAAAAAACAAGCAACGTTGTCGTCTTTTGGTGGATGGATGCCTTTATAAGCAGATTAAGTCAATAAGTGTGTATACAAAATCGGGACCGCGTGGCCATACTAACCTACATACTGACAGACAGCGATATAGTCTTCGCAAGCCCCTCTCGCGTTTTGTTTTCCTTCAAATTCAATTACTCGTCGCGTCGTTGATGCTGATGAGGCTGGTGGTGGTGAAAATAACTTTTTTTTTCGGTTGTTTTTAATAAACAAGTTTGTATCGCGCATCGATCGGTTCCTCGATGCCAATGTTGCGTGGATATTGAAACAACACAACACCACGCATCTTGCGTGGTTGCGTGGGATGTGTCAAAGCTCGCGGGCGCCTTCGTTTGTTTCTTGTAGTTTTGTTACCGCTAAATGGATCCGCTATTTCACTACGAGCAACTGGTAAACATGCTTTTATGTCACATTTTACTACGGCCCGACTACCTAGTTGACTGTGTGGTCCATTCATTTCTTATTTTGAAAAAAAAAAAAAATGTTGGACTGTCAAAATAAACTGAGTCTATTTGGAGTCATTTTTGAATTTTTTAAATCGTGGGGCCTTAAAAGCTTCGTTTTGGTTCAAAACACATCAATGGTTTTTTGCAGAATTCTGAGGTAGTGTTTACATGAGTAAATTCAAACTTAATTTTAGGTTCGTATGAGAAAATTGAATATTTTGTACCGAAAAATCAACATCGATTTGGTTTCTTATGTGGAACCGAGCTTGCTTATGGTTTTTGTGCCAATTTAAAAATTTTCTAAGAGAAATTTTCCGCTAAACAATTTTGTCCAAGGCGATAGACAAACAAATTATTAGGTGTTGAAAGAGGTATGTCTTTTGGCATTGAAAAATAACAATAATTGACATCACTGCTGGGTGCCAAGCGAGGTATTGCATCACCACTTTTCACGCAATACTTCGCGGGGCACCAGCAGTGATGTCAAATAAATTCATTGTTTTTCAATGCCAAAAGACTTGCCTCTAACAGTTTATAACTTTTATGCCTTATTAGATATCAAGTTACGGTCTTCAACAAAGTTGTTCAGTGGGAAATTTCCTTTAGATAATTTAAAAATTTGCACAAAAACCATAAGAAGGCTCGGTTATATAGAAGAAACAAAAATGATGTAGATTTTTCAGTACAAAATATTGAATTTTCCATTACAAACATAAAAGTACAAATTTAATCATGTAAACGTTACATCAAATTCTGCAAAAAATCATGGATGAATTTTGAACCAAAAGGAAACTTTTAAGACGCCAGGGTTTGCCAAATTCAAAAATGACCTCACATCGTCTCAGTTTACTGTCATAATGCGCCTGCCTGTGGTTCAAACCACAGAGAACAGACGTACAAGCTCGAAAGGAAAATCATCAGAAAAGTGAGTAAAATTTCAAATGCTATCTTAAAAAAAAATGTTACAAATTGACTTGAAACAGTGCCACCTATTGTGCCGTTCAGAAGATACAAGTCAACTCTTCAGTGCCCAGTTCGCGAAAAGGCGTAATCTCAGTAAAATTGGACGGCTTCAATTTATTGCTAGATTAATGTAATAAGAGTTACTTTTAATTGGGAAAAAATTAACGCAGTCAAGTAGGAGTATCCTTGTCGATCAGTCTTATCCAGCAGTACTGATGATCAGCGTGTCCAGATTTCAAACCGCTCAAGTCCGTAGGTTCGACGAAATTCGAAAAATGTACTGATTGAAATTTGCTGACCTTTTTGGTCGTCAGTAGAATTTTTGTTTATGCGCAAAATCCCGTTAATTTTTTCGATAATCCGTAGAAAATCCGTAGAAAATGCTGGAAGGCCGTACATTTTAAGCATCGATCCGTAGCTCCGTAGGAATGCTCCAAATCCGTAGATCTAGGAAGAATTTTCTTGAAGCAAACCAAGTAGCTCATACGACCTGCTCAACATTGGATGAAATTTTGTTATTTTTCTCAATTTCGTGTTGCAAGTTCTCTTCGTGTCACGACTAGGAGTCGACACGTCTCATCTCAGCGAAACTCAACAGCAGTTTTATGACATTTCGGTAAATTAACATCAATAATGTTCGAAAATGCCGCACGTAAAATAATAATAATAATAATCATAGGAGGTAGAAAATTAGAAGCTATACATTTTAAGTTTTGCGCCATTTGTAACAAGCAATGTATCAAAGATCAATCTAAGAATCAATCTAAGAGTTTCTGAGAATATTATATTTAATTCGTTACATAAGCATTTGGAAACAGTAAGTTAACAGGAAGATAACTATTGCTGAGTGTGACTTTTTAATTAAAACACAATATTAAAATTCACAGTTATTCTTAAAGGCACGTAGGCACGACTAACAGAAAACTACAATTGATGTTAATCCGGAACGACCATCGCTGGTCTAAGGTGAATTCGTAATGTTAAAAATATTATAAAAACGTATTCAAAAAGTGATCATCATAACAGGTTCTCTGATAGTGCTGTAATTGATACAAAGTCGTGTTTGGAGGTTAGGAAGGTCACGCAGTAGAGTTGTAGGTCGAATCCAGGAGTTTAACTAAGAGAAGCATTAAACGTCAGCAATTTAAATTTGTATCCAATAAGATGTATTCTAAACCATTGTTAACTTTCAGAAATATTTTAATACAGTCTAAAACGTATTAAAAAATTGGAATTGTTGCTTCCCGAAACTCCACACTTCGGTTAAATCTAGCGACCCAGTCAATAAACAAAAATTGGTTCTTAAAGCTCGTTGGAATTTTTACACAAATTTTGTGGACTACACGCTCCTTTTTTTCAAACTCAAAATTAAGTTCAACCGTGGCTCAAAACATAGTACGAATCTGTAAATTTAAAGTTGAGGTCCCTTTTCCTTCTTGGGACTGTTCAAAACGGAATTAAAACTTCGAACTCAATATTGGAATGATCGTATGAAACTCGAAAAAAAAAACAGCATTAACCTACAAAAGTGGAGGCAATATACATACATATTATTTAATTTTGGCTAAAGCGATAAGAACTATAGGAGCTAGACGATCTTCGACACCTTATTCGTACATACTTGAAGAATGCAAGAGAACACAAGTTTTTGCTCTCATCGCATACGAACCGTTGCCAACAGCAATGGGTCGATTCACGATGACGTGATTCTCTTTTGTGGTGACAGTTCACACGTCTTGTTTACAAAATTTTAAGAACGAGAAATGAGGTGCGGCGAAATTTTTTGTATAGCTGTATACGGTCAAGAAGTGTAACTCAAAACTCAGTTTAAGCATTGCAAAAAACAAAGTCCCTTTTGTGAACTAAATTTAGCGCAGTTTTTGATTTCTTGTCGGAAATCTCTCCATTTTTTCAATTTATTTGTTCTGGACCAACCTAATTTGCATTGAACATTCTGAGGCAGCGCTTCTACTTGAAACAAAAAATCCCATCGAATGTCCAAATTTGGAAGCTAAGCTTCTGAAGAATTCGAAACTTTAAACAAATGGCAAGTACGTCCATTTGTTTACAGTTTCGAATTCTTCAGAAGCTTAGCTTCCAAATTTGGACATTCGATGGGAAAACACTATTCAGGGACATAAGAATCCAATATAGGAAAATTCTCCGGTAAAAATACTGAAAAAAAAACGCTGAACTATTCTCAATTATCGCGATATGATATTTTCGAGGAATATCTTTATCTTTTTTCAGTTTAAATCCATTTTTTCCAATATTTCTGTTTTCAGCTGGATGAGCAAACAAAATGATTGATTTTTCATTATTTTATACTAAAACTATCCTATTTCTTAACAATTAATATCTTTTTAAAAAAATTTTCTCAAAATTGAGCTGAGAACTATTGCAAAAATGTGTGAATAAGAACTAAATGAAGACCCAAATGTTTGCTTTGCTCCTTCAGCGTGTAGAAATTAAAAATTAGGAATCAAAACAGGAACTGTGAAGTGTCAAAAACAGTTAGGTCAGCCGGTGCATGAACAAACCCAATGGACAATTCTTTTTTAAAACATCAGCTGAATTTCAAAAGTCTGGAAGACCGAGAAAAAATCTGGAGGGTTGACATCACTGGTGGCACTTCTAATCGGAGAGAGAACAACAAAGCTGTTATCTCACTTGAAGCCCACGGGGGAGAACAAATTGAGCGAAATTGTCTTCAGAATCGGCAAACATGACGGACTTTTTATCATATCCGATTTAAACCGACTTCAAGTTACCATTTTTACGATCTTTTACCTATTTGGTAGTAATTGCGATTCGCAGTAACGTTATTAACGACGTAAGTTATCATCTTTAATTTTGATTTTGAAAAAAAGAGCATGTGCATGTACGTCGTTTCTTTGTGCTTAAACATATTGTCACTGAGTCCCCAAACCGGAGTTTTCATCAACATCATGTTGACCAGACATCTCTCAAACATCTTCCCAGTGTCGGAACCAAACAAATTAAAGCCTTGTCGAATGACCGAAGTTTTTGATGGATTTATATGACATTTTTCATCGCCGCTGGTTGGCAAGGTTGCCAATATCTAGCGCGTAAAACTTCGGAATTAAAGTGCATTGTCAATAGTTCGATCTAAGTGACAATTGTTTGGTTGCGTTACATTCATTTAGTGTCATGAACGAAAAACAGACGAATTGGGAATTATCACGGATTAATCCTTCATTTCGTTTTTTAGACCAATTTAAACATTCGTTAATTATGTTCATCAAGAAAAAAAAATCAAAATTATAGAATTTTTCATCTTTTTTACGAAACGAAGGCTTAATATCTGAAACAGCTTAAAGTTCTGGAACGTAAAGGTTTAAAAAAAAAAAATCTTTATAATTATGAGAAATTGGTATAAAGGGAAGTGTTATCAGCACTTTAAAATTGATCGTAAAATTTGGAGACTAAAGCAAAATCTCAACTTTGTAGCACCGTTTTGGAACAGTTGACAATTTAAATTTCGATCAAAATTAGACCTTTGTTGTGTGATTTTATGAGAGAAATCGAATCAAGGCAGTTAGATCCATTACATGATTTGGAAAATACAGATATGGCTGTTTCTACCCCAAATTTCTTTTTAAATAAACTCTGGAAAACATTCTAAAGTGATAAAAGAAGATCTTAAAATAACATTTTGTTAAATTTTCCAACAAAGTTCAATGACTTAAAAAATAAAATTTTTAGAATTTGTTGACATAACAGCATTTTTGTTTTGTTCTATGTGGCACAATTTTCTAGAATATTTGATATTTGTAAGACATTCCGGGTTCGAGATACAGCGAAGGAATCAAATATTCCCAGGGATCAAGTCCTGGGTATATTTTAGAAGAAATGGGATTTGTCTGGTGTGATTGTTTCGAAAAATCGAATGAAGACTCTTGAAACTACCGCACGGATTGTAAAATTGAGATTTCTCCCAAAATTTTATATATTCAAAAATAATTCAGGAAAATAAATGTTAATTCCTGAATTTTTAGAACAGAATGAAAATTTTCTTAGGTAATTATTTACCACAATACACATTAGGCGAAAAAAGCAAATCAATCGGTTAGTGCAGGAATTTTCGTTCGATTTTATTCAAGTGCTTAGAATACATTTTTCAAATAGTTCACAAAAAAGGCTTGTTCCTGCTTAAAATTTCTGAATAAAATGATACCTTACTTTTGCGTTTTTTTACAAGGAATCGATTGACGGCTCTTGATGTCACCGTTCGCTTTGGAAAATGGAGATATGTCTGTTTTTACCCTCAATCCTCGTATATTTTTCAAACATCTTTCCTATTAAATGTCAGTTCAAATTCATAAATCTTGAAAAAAAAATTCTATCCGTATATAATTGAGATCATACAAAGCCATTTTCAGAAGCAAAGTAATCACTTCAGAAAGTTTTCCCCAATGATGCCTAAATAGAATCCTATACTTCTATTTTAAATTTGCGTTCTTCCATACTGTAAGTTCAGTGACGAGCAACTGGAGACATAATTCATAAAAAAACGTTAAAAATCGACTAACACCTGGATAAGACAACCAACTAAAACGGTTTCATTCCTACCGAGTCCTTTCGAATTTGACCGCGTTATTGTTGCCAAAAATGGAAATTAGTTATCAGTTTCAAAAAGGCATTCAGAAGTGCCCAAAAAAAGAAAAATCTGTGGTTGGCGTTGTAAGTCCCTACAGCGAAGCGGGCTGACAAATTGATGCAATTTGGTAGTGATCCAGTTTCACCGCTTTTGGGATCAAATTTACGGGTTGAAGGTGATCGAGTTTTTTTTTCTCTCGCGGTACCATATGGCGTATTGGAACCAAAAATCAGTTGACTTCCATTAGACTTAGAGTTCGGTACGCGACCGAAAGTCAAAACAAATTAGCAGAACGAAATTGTCTGTTCGAATGGTCTCCAAGTTAGTGTAGTGACTTGTTTTGCGCTAC
>NW_026598700.1:0-109326 GCF_029784155.1 Uranotaenia lowii
TGGAAAATCAAAAATTGGTTGGCACTTTAAACTTTAAATCGACCATTTTTTCTCATATACCCTTTTGGCTCGAGGACCTCAATTGAGCTTTCTTAAAGCAAGTTCTATAATACGCCACAAGAAGATGACGTCATTTATAGAGAAATCAAAAGCATCAGCTCAATAAACTATGTTGTCTAATATCCGTACAGCTTCATTCCAAATATGCAGAAAGAACGCTCTCCCAGTTGTCAGTTTTGATTTTTATTATTGAAAGTTGTTTAGAACAAAACATTTTTGGAACTTATTTTAATACCTTGTTTTGACCTAATAGGTCATTGGGATTTTTATCACTAGGGATCATTCATTCTTCTTAATAATACAGGTCGAAACAGAGTGTTTTAAAAACTTACCATCAGAATTTTATGATATTTCGATGAAAAAAGACTTAACACATTAATATCACCTAATAGCACACAAAACTGTTTTAAACGACGCAGTAATGATGTTTCTGATTTATTTGAACTGAATTATTAAAAGAAGGGGCTTTTTAAAAATTACCTGATTTTATCACTGTCCCCGATTTGTCACCATAAAATGCATCATGAGGGTGACAAAATCAGGAATTCACTGTATGAGAATTTTCAATTACGATAAAATAGGATCTCTAACTCCTTCGAGCAAACGGAGGAACAAACGGAGCGACTGGTGACGTTGTTTCGATACTATTTAAAAGTGTTTCTATATTACTGTAATCAGAGGCTTCCAAATGGAATTTTTGATAACTCGATTCGCATTAGGTATTTCGTTAAATGTTAAATGTTAAATGTAGCAAAGCACACCGAGTCCGCTAGTGTTTCAATAAAATCTTATTTATAAAAATAGAGGCGTGTTTTTGTAACACCATCACGTTACGACCGTCCGTTTAAGTCCGTATGATGTAAAATTAGGTATCCGAGTTTCAAGAATCTAACTTTTCATGGAAGTCATACAAAATCAACTTAAAATGAGACACAACTCTAACAATTTTTAGACGATTTTCTTGGAATTCTTGGAATAATAAAGAAGCGTTCAAAAATTTGATGATCTCTTAGAAAAATCCTAGCCTTATCTATTAGAAAATCAAAATAGGTTCAAAATACGTCTAGGTGGTCGATCGCTGGTCCACTGGTGGCATGGATTCGATGCTCATCTCGGTACTGGGTGTTAAATGTGAATCTTAAGTTGTCCACGTTTATTCAGTCCGTGAAGCCTAATTTGGCTGTGACGGTGTAAGCCTTTTTTAAAAATAGGAATTCATTGATACAAGTCATAAAAAAAACCTGAAATGTTTGATTTTTTCATCATATTACTAATAAAACCGTCAATATAAGAAAGTTCTTGATCTTATTCATGCGTAATAAGATTGAAAAAATACTGCGTAGTTTTGCATATTTCGTATTACGTTAGGTGACGCACCATGCAACATTTATGTTCTATGCTACGGAATCAAGATACACTTTACGCCATGCAACAACATAAAACAGTTCGATAAAAAGAGACACCGCAAACCAAGGAAGAGAAAATCACAGAAGGAGAGCATATAAACAACAAACCCAAAAACGCCGGAGAACCACCACCAAACAGAGAGACACAAAGAGAGAATCGTCGCCGCGCTGTGCTGAGCTGTGGGAAAATTTTCCACCACCCATTGCACCACCACAGCTGCCATCTTGTCCTTTCATCCCCCAAACCCTTGCCTGTGCCCAGCCAGAAGAGTCTGATCACGCGGCCACCGAGTGATTGCTGCGTGATACCCCAACCCACCCATACAGTATAGAAATTCTTGTTAGTTGCCGCTTTGGCATGGCTCAACATGACTCTGTAAAGGTATAGGTATAGATGCCGAATGAATGATGGGATATCCTATAAAATCCTAAAGGAGGGTGGTGTTTGTTATTGTTGGTTGTTTTCAAGTTTGGCCCAACGACGAGGATGTGTTGGTTGGGAAACCGCCGACCGAGGAAAAAATAAAGACTTACAGGTTCATTGAGTGGTAATGTTTTTCTCCCACATTTGTAAAACATTGTAACAGCTCGGTCTCTAACTTAAAACCATTTCTTTGACTTCCTACCTACAACTAGCCTAGCGGTCTTTGTCTGGGCGTTTGTTTTCCCCACAAAGTACTTGAAGAGGTTCAGGTGACATTTTACTTTGAAATTTCGCTATTAGATGATAAGTTAATGGAACCACAGAAAAACTTGTATCGTAATAAAAACTCAATAAACCAGGGTATTTCTCTCATTTGGACACATTAATTTTTGAATAACTATACATTATGTTCACGTCAAAGGATGTGCCCTAACATTTTTCTGACACTGTTTGTTAAATCGATGTTTGTCACAAATTTATGGAAATGAAGAGCAAGAAAACTGTTGAAAATTATCAGAAGTCGGTTACATTAAAAAAAATCTTTAATTTATTAGATTAATAATGCTCTAAATAATTTAAGTATCTGATCTGTTCATCATAGTCATTATCTCCGTTAAAAAATCCATGAATCATCTCCCCATATCGAATCAATTTGTTTTCAGTAAACTTAGAAGAACGACATTGGCAATCGTTGAACAGCTGATAACGACGAAAAACGAGTTCAGACAGAAAAGAAGATAGGAACAGCAACAACGAGGAAACGCTGCTAAGCACCGTTTGCGATATCTAGGTACCAGCAACTTGTGTTTGAGAAGAAACGACGCAGCAAAATAAAACTGGTTTTCGTTTCTTCCCCTTGAGAACGGAGGAGGTAAACAATATTTGCTTTTATCTCGAATGCAATGTTGTTGTTTTCGAGTGATTTTGGCATTATCGACTGAAAAGCGATTTGACGGGTTTGTTTTTTTTTTGTCAAATTGTTATTGTTTTGACCGAAATGTTAGCCTTGAACTGTCGAATGTTGTTCAAAATAGTAAACAAATCAACACGTAGGGATATTTTTCAAAATTATATTTGCTATTACCATAGGACTTTCTATTTCAAAAATTTATAGTAGAGTAATGAAATCATTTTGGACCAGGTACGGTCTTGTAACAAATTGAATACACTTGCGTCCTTAGATTACTTCAGTACATACATATCATTTTCCTTTCCTGTTCTCTTTGTGGAAATATAATATAAGTGTTTTCAAACAAGTTGTAGTTAAAAATATTACCCTCAATTTGATGTACATTATTTCCCGATTGAATAACAACAAAACAAAATTATGCCCTTTCAAAGTTGGGTCGTGAATTCGCTCAGTTTTGACAAAACAGGGTTGTGGA
Organism: Uranotaenia lowii; assembly: GCF_029784155.1. Lineage (NCBI taxonomy): Eukaryota > Metazoa > Arthropoda > Insecta > Diptera > Culicidae > Uranotaenia > Uranotaenia lowii. The sequence goes on from NW_026598700.1 coordinate 3,276, forward strand.
CTGAATTCACGTCATGAAATTTCAAGTTATTCTGGACCATTCAATAGCCTTAAAATTTTGTGTATTTTGTGTATCTGTTTCTATCTTTTTTCATGTTTTGAATTACACTTACATAATAATATATTGAGAAATCCTACGTTAAAATTACTACTGTTGCTCGTAATCTTTATTTGAATACTTACATAAAACAATTTTTTTCCAATACCTAGTTTGAAGTTTTTTTTTTGAAAATACTAAATCCAAAAAAAAAACAAAATAGGTTTGATTTATGAAATCGGACCATCTGGATGACAGCTCTCAGAATACAGAATAGAAATGGAATTGAATTGTCTTGTATTTCAAGTGTCATGGAGCGGATAGCATAAACAATAGTCGCAATTATTTTAAGAAAAGATATAAGAACAGTATTTTTAATATTTTTCAAAAATATATTTTCTATCCCATTAGGATTTTCGAATTCAATTATTTATCCCACAGATTGGTAATAAGGAAATATATTCAAAATGCGCTTCATGATAAATTATATAGAATTAAAAATAAAAATTATGATAAACAATTCAGTTTGAAATTTCTATACATAAATGGAGCTTTTGATGCAGTATCCATAGAGTTTTTGTTAGAAAAATTGCACTCTCGGTGTCTGCCTACTCTATTGCACAACATCTTATACTGTTTGCTTTGCGGGAAACACCCGAACTTTTCGTAAGGAGATGTTTGAGGTTCATGTTTGAGTCCTCTTTTGTATATCTTCTACGTAAGTGACATCGACAGTTGTGTCTCTGGAGGCTGCACTTTAAAACAACTTGCTGACGACAGCGTAGTTTCTGTAAGAGTAAATTTATATGGGATAATTAATTATTTTGTTCGGAAAAATCAACATCATATTTTGTTTCTTCTATGGAACCGAACCTGCTAATGACTTTTGTAAAAAATTTGCGCTGAATAATTTTGTCGAAGATCGTAACTTCGTATCTTATCAGACAAAAAGTTATAAGCTGTTGAATAAGGGTAGGGGAAAGTCGGGTAAGACGGACACAGCGTGTGAAACAGACATTTTCAATATTTCGAAAATTACAATGTTTGGCACAAATCGAATGATAGGAATATGTTTGCCTAAGTGTATCAACACTTTCGAGGCCCTTCGTTTATTTACATCAAGCAAGGTCTCATAATAGTAAACCAAATTTACGAAAACTCTGAGGATCCATTATTTGATGAAATTTTCTCTTCTCAGAAAGTAGATCATAACTCGCAACATTTTCGAAAGTTTTAAACAGCATTCAAAGGTGGAGTGTTTATCAAACTTCTCTTTAACCATCTGGAGGAAAATCAGCGAATTTCGCTTGAAGGGCTTGAGCAACAAACGTTTTGAGAAAAGGTTGCTAAAGCGGGTAAGACGGACATCCCAAGGAAGGGTAAAACAGACACATATGTTTCTTCAGGTATTTCGACCTTTCCACGAATTTAATCCTCCATACACCATTAAAAGACCTTGGCAAGAGCAACTGTTGGTTGAAAAGCACTCAACATCTCAAACAGACCTTTAAAACTGTAAAACCTGTATCCCCGGTGAAGAAAGCGCCCATAAAATACGGAATTCCGAAACCACACTGTTTCGCTTCTGAACTCGGACCAGTTGGTTCCATTTTGGTTTCAAAGCATTCTGAAACACTCACAAAAATATGTAGGTACTATTACAGCAATTTTTCTAGCCAAATGTACCTTTTCTACACAGTGTCCGTTGTACTGGACCATTTTTGGAAATTTGCAAGCATTTTTCAAATTGCTATAAAAACAGTCTTGACGAAGAAAGTTTACTTATTACAATAGTTAATACGATAGCAAACCATATAAACTGCCCATCTGCATGAAAACTGCGATTAAAAAGAAATATCTGATTTTCTATTGCGATTCTACCTTAGGGGCCGTTCACATACCACGTGGACAATTTAAGGGGGGGAGGGGGGTATGAAAATGTCCATGCTTGTCCACGGAGAGGGGGGTAGGGGTTTGGGACATGTCCACGTGGAAATGCTTATTTTCAAAACATTTTCTAAATATTGAGATGATTAAATCAAAATCTTAAAATGGCATACCTGTCCAGTTTAAGTTTAAACAATAAGTAGCTGCTTGAAAGCAAGTGATATAAAATAATTCAGAAATTTAAATTTCTAAATTTTTTTTTTTTATCAGGAAATTCTTATTCGGTTTTACAAAATCAGTAATTTCTATAACAAAAGGCAAAAAGTGGGGTTTTCTAACTGTCAAATTGCAGGTATTTAAAATAAAAACTTTTTCAAATGTATCCACGTGGACATCTGAGGAGGGGGGTAGGGGTTAGCCAAATGTCCACGCTTGTCCACGGAGGGGGAGGAGGGGGTCAAAAATCTCATTTTTCTGTCCACGTGGTATCTGAACGGCCCCTTAGGGTGTCCGTCTTACCCGACCCGATTGGAAATTAATCAATTCAATTGACATCACTGCTTGTGCCTATTTAAGTATGCCTTGAAAAGTAAGCATGCAATATTTCGCTAGGCACAAGCAGTGATGTCAGTTTAATTGATTCATTTAAATGCCAAAAGACAAACCCCTATTCAACAGCTAATAACGTTATTGCCCAATTAGATACAAAATTACGATCTTGGACAAGAAAATTTACCTTGAAGAATTTATAAATTGACACAAAAACCCTGAACCATGGCTCAGTTGTACAGGAAAAACAAAAATGATGTTATTTTTCAGAACAAAATATTGAATATATCAATAGAAATGTCAAATATAAACGTTACTTAAAAATTCTGCAAAAAATCATGGATATGTTATGAACCAAAACAAAACTTTTAAGACCCGAGGGGTAGAGAAAATCAAAATTGACCCCAAATCGACTCTGTCTTATTTGTTACATCCATGAAGCAAGAACTTCCAGCCAAATTTTTAGACCAGATTTCAATTTCTAGGTTTTAAATTGCTTAAGAATCCGTTAATATTTAACGTTTACTTATGTGTTTTGTGCTTTTAATTTCACAGCATGTTTTTTTCTACGGAACCGATGATTTTTTTGAACCCTTTCTGAAATATCGCAGGGTTCTTTTGATTCGGATTTTTGTCTGATTTTTTACTAAAGGTTGTCCCACATCAAATTGCATCACAGTAAAAATGCTATAAAAATTACCTAGTTGACAGATTCTGTTCAAACTTTCAGTTGATAAGCAATTTGCGATGTTTTGGTATATTTACTTTATTCGAGTTCAATACTATACTCGTACAATCCTACATTAGGCCAAATCTACTTAACCAATATTTGCCACAGTCGTTTTCTCCATATAACGAAAAGGTGACAGCATCAGCATCCTCTAGCGGACAAAATGGAAGAACTAATTTGAGAAATTCGTGTAACTGTGATATAGCCACTGATAAGCTGATATAATTCCTCCTGTTATGAGAAAAATATTCATCGCCCAGAGCTCCTGGCGCCAACTAGCACATCATTCCATACGCTTTGTTTCCCGATCATGTAATGATACCGATTGCTGAATTTCGATTTTTTCGTAAATAATTCAATTTTTATTTGACAATTCGAAAATATTTTTTATGAATAGTTATGTAACTCAATTAGTTTAAATTTTAGTTTCAATGTATCGGATCAATTCAATTCTTATTGAAAAAGAGTGAACGATCTTTTAAAAATTTTATCCCGAGGAGAAATTTGAAGAAATTTCAGATGACTTAAAAAGTATATTCTGTAATAAAATGCCTAAACTAAATCGTTCACCAGAAGATCCTTTTTTAAAGAACTGCTATCAACTGCCGAACTGCCTCAATAAGGTAAAGAACATTTTCGCTTTGAAAGTCTTTAAATCTATAACTTTTATTCATTTGCTACAATTAATTCTTAAAAACTGTTAAACTTTAATTCATTTATATAATAAAACTATTTTTTAATTTTAATGTCCTATTTTTTGGAATAGTATTTTTCAAATATGAAGAATTGATTTTCATATGTAGGCACGTTTCAAATTTTGTTCCTTAAATTTCAAAGCTCAATGAATCTAGTGCATTTCAACAATCGGGACCTTTTTTTCACTGGAAAACATAACAAAAATTGAACACCATAGCAACTTATACTTTTGCACACAAAAAAATTGAAGCAGGCTAAAAATGCTTGGTAGATAATGAATTTTCTATATATTTTTCTACGTGTTATTAGAACACGTGGAGTAAGTTTTGAATGCTAGCGCCCCATCACAGTCAGTGTATAAACCACTTACTAAGCAATTAAGACACGAACCTTTGGTTGATGGAAATGTGGTGCAGAGTCATATCAGTTTATCAGTGATATAGCATGTATTCCTGATACAACTTAGTCAGGGATGTCAGTTATAATACATAAATACTTTGCACCAAATTATAGAAACTTGAAGAAATGAAATGTAAAAAAAAATGTTTTAAAAAAGTATTCTACGCTTTGAAAACATTTAGGTACCAACAAAATGTGTATCAAGGCAACTGTTTTTGATAAATTTCTAATGAGGTTTTATTGTTGATCACCTAGTTAATTTGAAGATTTTGCATGCGATGTAATTTCAATTTCGAATCAAATGATTTCAAATTCAATAGTCTTAGATAAAAAAAAAACTGCTCAACTTAGCATATTTTTTTTTGCAAATCATTAAAATAATATTCATTTAATTTGCCCAATACGCTTCACTAATTTCTCTATACTAAATGACGGATGAGTTATCTTCGTTGAATTCAAGTTAGTTACACTTTATAAAAAAAAGCCTTTTGTGGACTATAGCAGGTATATGAAAATTTAAAAGGTATGTTTTGGTTAGAGACATCAAAAACATTTTTCTAAGAATTGGTTAGAGACATTAAATTCCGATGGATATGATACATTCAAATGTACCTAACAATATTGCGCTATCCAATCTAGTTATTAATGGGTTTTTTCAAGGATTTTGAATAAAAAAAATGGTGTTGTTTTAATACTGTGCTAGGTTTTTCTTGTTAAAATTTGGAAATTTCAAAACAAATTGGTTAATCGTCATCAAAATATTAGGTTTATTAGACTATTCATCAAATCTCGATCATAAATAGTAGAAAATTAAACACAGCTTGTATCCAATATGGAGGAACGATAGCAAAATTTCCTTATTATTGTTCATAATTTTCATACCAGGTTCAAAAATTCAATGCTAACAAATCATTGCCGAATATCCCGTACCAAAAAAAATAAAATGCTTAAATACAATTCTACATTAAAGAAGCTAATTTGCTTCACTATATTTGTAAGTACGAGAAAATGCTGATCAACAGAATAAACAAATTTTTAAACGAAAATGACATAATATACAATCTACAATATGGATTCAGAGCAGGCTCTAGCACATTAATAGCTACGTGTGAACTAGTAGATAAAATTATTGAGAACATCGACTCTAAAAATTTGGTAGGAGCTTTGTTTTTAGATCTAAGAAAGCGTTTGATACACTAAATCACGACATCCTGTTGCGCAAACTAGATTCCTATGGGATACGCGGAATCGCAAATGATATAATTCGTAGCTACCTAACAGGTAGGAAACAATATGTTGTGAACAAAATACTAGATTTTGAATCTTAAAATTGCTACGAGTTCCACCGAGTTCCACGCTAGTTTTATATGATAATGATTCCTCTTAATACCAAAAATAAAATCCACATTGGCTGATGCTGCGAAAATTTGCGCAATTTGATAAACTTCTCTTTGAAAATCGTTAATATATTTCACTAAATGCTTTCTACAGCGCTTCAGCAATTTCAAAACACATCGTAATGTACTAAAAGATTGTAGATCTTAACTTTTTGCAACTTTGTTTTGAAGACTGAAAATGGTTTTGCCTTACCTACAACGATCCAGATTTAAAAAAACTGTTTTTTCAAGGTTTTATTTTTAATTTCATTGTAACTCCTTTGAATGAAATTGTAGAACTTTGACTTGTTCAGCAAAGTTATGTATTTTGTTAAGATAAACAACTTTGTAGAAGAAACCAAAGCTCTAAAATGCTTAACAAAAAAGTTAGCATTTTTATCTTGCTATTGGTGGACCCCTCGACTCTATATTTTATTTCAAAGTATGCGCCTTATAAAATTATGCAATACTGTCGAAGACATCAAAAGTCTATCTTTTCATCCATGGGCGCTATTAATTTAGTTCCGCTAGATTGATGTTCTATACCAGTGTGCATTGATAACACATATAGTTCGTTACAAAACATAAATACGGAAGTTCCCCAAGGGAGTAATATTGGACCATTGCTGTTTCTACTTTATGTAAACGACATCCAAAAACTTCCTCTACATGGCGTTCCGAGGCTTTGTTCTGATGATACAGCACTTTTTCATCCAGGAAAATGTCCAAGACATATTGTCAAACAAATCGATCTTAGGGTCCTTTTGAAGTATTTCAATGCGAATCTCCTCACCTTAAACTTTCCAAAGACTAAATATATGATTTTACATTCCTCTCGTAAAATCGTACCTTTTCACGATGATCCAGTAGTTGATAGATATGTAATCGAAAAAGTCTCAAATTTCAAATACCTTGGACTCTTGATAGATGAAACCTTATCATGGAAAAACCATATTACGTATTTAGAAAGTAAGGTCTCATCACTTTGCGGAATCCTCTGGCGAATCAAACAATTTGTACCGAGTCATATTCTATTAAGATTTTACTACGCCTTCATTCATTCTATATTTAATTATCTTATTTCTTTATGGGGATGAGCATCAATTTCTCTACTTGCACGCCTTCAAACATTGCAAAATCGTTGCTTGAAAATCATTTTTGGTCTTCCTTTACTATTTTCAACAAACCGGCTTGATTCTAATTTATCGCATAATATTCTACCACTGAATAAAATGTGTGATCTGCAAACCCTATTATTTGTTTTTGATAGTTTACATTCAGAAACGAATAGAAATATTAGCTTTACCATCGGAGAACGATTGCATAATACTCGTCAATCACGCCACCTTCAACGCAGTATTTCAACAACAACGCTAGGTCAATGTAGAATATCGTTTATTGGACCTACTAAATACAATATATTGCCAAACCATATAAAAATTATAAACAATCGACTTGCCTTCAAATCCAAATTAATACTCTATCTCAAAGAAACTCAAGTTTGATAACCATCAACCATCATATTAGTTTTTGTTATTTTCAATTTTTTTTTGTTTTTACCTTTTAATTTAGTATAACCTTTTTTAACTTTTTTAATCTAGTAAATATTTGTTTTGTTGTGGATCTCTTAAAAGGATATTTCATCCACTGAGATTCACATGTAACGTTATTATCGTATTTATTCTCGTCCATTCTCTCGCAACTAGTTTTAAAAAATCATTGGTTCCCAGCATGAGTAGAGTTTTGTTCGCGTTTGTTATTGTTTTTGTGCTGTCGACATGCTGGGAACAGAAGCGTCCATTTCCAGGGAACTCAAATGAGTTTTTTGGTGTGGGGGAGTGTGGCGGGCAACTTAAAGGTAATAAAAAAAAATCAAAAAAAAAAGTACGTGGATTTGAGAGATTAAATCATAATAAAAATAAATTAATTTTAGTTTTGCAACAAGGTTTAATAAATTTCCAACTCCAAATCTCTCTCTCCGACGAGCATAAATCAACATAAATCCTTCCCCCATTATTGTAAAGTTTAATAAGAGCGATTCTGACTTACGCCAAATAAACTTCAACATATATCTATCGATTCCTATTGTTTGTGTCTTATATCAAAAGATCTGTATAGAACTAAAAACTCTCTTGCGATTTTCCATCAAAGGTGCCAGGTGATTTTGTAAAAATCAGTACACTGCAAAGAAAAAAATCTAAATTTTTCAGTACACCACTAGATTACAAAAACAAAGCTGCTGTAAACGCCTTTATATATGCAGCATTTTCTCGGCCTACAGTTCATATAGAAAAATACCTTATTAACATCATCTAAACCGTAGACTACCATCCGTTAAGGGTTTGAATATTTTGTAGCAGATTAATTCGATGTTTTCATAATTCAAATTCGATCCTTATTAAGATGTTTTTTTTTCAAATCAATTCGGGAATTTTTCAAAAATCAAGATGGTATTTTGAAAATCAGGCCTGCTGTTTGTAAGACTCTGGGTGTATGAGATGAATAAACTCAAGTAGCTTAAAATCCTCAATGAAAAACTAATCAAACAGAAAATCAGAACAAATCCTTAAGAATCAGGACACATCAGGACAAAAATCATAGTGTAATGCTTCCATTTCTGTCGCTAGCTAGCGCTATTCGTGTCTCCTGTTTTCTTGTTAAGTGGTGTGTATCGGTCAAAGTATATCTGATTAGGCCCAACTCTGCCCAAAAGGTTTTGCGCAACATCTGAAAGCAGCCTCTTCTATACAGAAACTCACTTTTTCGTCATTTCTTCCTCGTAATTGGCATTTTTTGAGATGCTCACTGACAGCTGGCTTCTAAATAGCACAGATTTTTTTTTAGTAAGTCTCTGTTTCGATTAGAGATGTATCGAATAGTGGTATTCGGCGAACGGCCGAATACCGAATATTGTCCTTTCCAACTATTCGGCCAAACGAATATTCGGCCGAATATTCTAGTGAATTTTCAATGAAAAAACCTTAAGCGATTATTTCATTGCTTTCTATTTTTCCATATTAATGCCCCTCATGTTTTTCAGTCGATGACTTTCAACCAGATAATATCATCGGATGATTACAAGATAATTTTTAAGAAAAGGTCTATCTGATTTTTAAAATGTCACCAATAACTGAAAAGACATCAGATGACTAGTCGCTTCTAAGGCGTTTAGCACCAAAGAGATTGCGTTCCTGTGAAATCTGAGATAAAACATGTCGAAACATATGCCAAGCTATTGGAAATTGCTTTTCTGATATTGAAGAAGATGAAGGTCAACTTTGAGCAAGATATCTTTAAAATAGTTGTTGAAAAGATAGATGATCTTTAACATCAAGCATACCATACCTTCAACCACATGTATCCAGACGGTCAGGCATTTAGATCGATTTTCGAAAAAAAGTGTAAAATTTATGTACGTTTTAAAATTTTAAAAAATTGAAATTTAAAGAAGAATTAGAGTTTTTATTTGATTTTGCAAATAATCTGAATAAACCCGAGAAAAACTCGGGAAGTATAAAACAACATAGGAACATCCCGTCCAGGTTGACTTATCTGGATTCTTTGCTAGATTTATGGGCAAGCCCGAATAAATCCAGAAAATCTGGAATGAACTATAATTTAGAAATATAGAGCCATACCGTTCAGCATTCTTCTGTACGATCTACAGTGAAAGGTAAGTGGATGATTGTGTAGCTTTTACAACATTACTTTTGGATATTTTATAAATTATCAAAAATTATTCAAAAAATTTACAAGTCTGTTGTAGATATTCGGCTTATTCGGCCGAATAATTAGCTCAACTATTCGGTGAACCGAATATTCGGCTTAATGGTTTTTCGGCGATATTCGGCGCCGAATATTCGGCCGACCGAATATTCGGTACATCTCTAGTTTCGATGCATTGGGAGAATTTGTGTTCTTGGTTTCAAAAGTGGCTTTTTGGCTTCATTTCAGTTCAGGGCATCCTTTGATTAGTGGAACGAATGAAAATAGGTCGGAATGGTGCCAAAGTCCGCCCTACAGCTTAGTTGGCGCGCCTGGCCAAAGAATGGAAATCCAGCTATAGAGCGCATTAGAGGCCATTTTTACAGTAAATCGAATTTTTTTAAACATCAATTACATTATCAAACCATTTTGTATATATGTTAAATTTAACGAGGCTACACTAAGTGTTCAAACTTGATAACAACAAAGAGGCTATAAACCGAATCCAAAATGCTATTTTTGATAAATATCGCTCCAGTATTTTTGCAGATGGAGCCAAAATTGTAAACCGTTTTTTTTGCGAATTGTGTTTTGGATCCAAAAGTTTAATAAAAATCCTTTTAAATGCTTTAAAAATTATATTTATGAATTATTTTACCAAAAATGTATTGAAATATCTTCAAAAATGCAAAAAAACACGCGAAAATGATTTTGATTAAAACTTCGTATGGAGTCGCTCCGTAGTTTTCTCGAAGTTAGAAGAGTTGAGTATTTTATCTGATGTATGCGCAAAATAAATTTGCACTTTTGGTCTTTTTGCGATTCTTTTTTAAACTTTTAATATACAGAAAAAAATAAAAATACGTTGTGCTATCTCTCTGCAAATTTTCAAGCAAAAATACCCTAGAGGTGATTTTTTACTGCGTTTGCAAAGTGATGCAATTTGAAGTCGGAAATCCTATACATGTAAATAACCATTAAGTTTTTTGTTCGAATTTGTATATGTAATACGATTATATATGGAGCTCTGTAAGTTTTTGTATTTTTACTAGATTTCCTTCGTTTTTTTAACTTGTTATCTTCTCAAATTTTAGATGATTTCTGCCCAAGTTTAACCTAGTCCTGATTTTAACTGCAGAGCTCCCCTTAAGAAGTTGGTAACAAATATGAAAGTTGGTAAAAAACTATGAAAGTTTGAAAATCAGTCTCATCATAAGACCTGTAGTCTTCTCAAACTGTAAAAACCAATATTTGTGCATTACATTAACTTAAAAAAGCAATTTAAGCTAGAAATTTACTGCCGCTATTCGCAAGAGTGTCCCATATGCATTTTCGTCATTTTTCCGTTTATCTCAAAAATCGTTCAAATACAGTTAGTTCTTCATTTTCGACTAAAAACTTTCATCACTTTGTTCTCAACATATATGAAAAAAATACCAAGTCATGTCTGTCCCATATGAAATATACCCACAAAGCTGTCCCATATGTCTATTTATACAGAATGCTTCAAAATTGCATGAAGCTTATTGAATTGTTCTTTGTAAAGCATGGAAAATAGTCAACTACAAAGCCATATTTTTTAGGTTTTTGTCATGCTGTTACCAGAGGACTGAACCAGCTGTCAAATCGTAAACAAACGCACCGTACCAAATTTTTGGTACCAGAACGTCAGTGTGGTTCCCGAAATTAAACACATCACCCCATAACAGACTCAAAATAGGGTAACATTTTGGTTGCCAAACGCATCTGCTGTTGGCATACTGCAGATTTAGAATCAATTTTAACAAGGATTCTGCTGAAAACTCTGCATTTTGTGCTCAACCATAATTTATTAATGTTACTAAAGATCCCTTTGATTGACATTCCCGAGCCACAGATATCAATTTAAGGATTATTGAAAAATTGCCTCTGGTTGAAATTTTTGCAATGAGGACGCAATGTTGCCCCTATAGGTGTTTCACTCGTTTCATTTTTCTTCTTCCTGCGGGTTTCTTGACTGAAAACTTGGTACGGGAATTTTTGTTTTCTTCAGCCCCTTGGCTGTTACTTGCCGCTTAGACTTTCATAAAATCTATGAACAAAAATACGCGTACGTGGTAGCACACGCTTAAGTCATATTGAATTGATTTTTCTCATCAAATATTTGCAACCAAGATACTTTGCTATTTCTTATTCAGCATTAATTTAATTTGAAGGCATTTAAAGTCTTTCTTAAAAGATAATCGACCGAAAAACTTTCCAAAATATGATGGTACAGGTTGTTTCATTCATGGAACATTGTTATTCATTTTATTTTAGACCCACTCAATTCTTACGATAAACTTTCTTTATCTTTGACTATCTAAACATGTCATAAACATCATTTCAAACTTATCTTTATCAGTAAACAACCAGTAAAGTGAATAATACAGCGCAGATAGAGAGAATCAAATGCTCAACTGACAAAAGAAAAGCCAAATATGGGACAGCTTTGCGGGTATATTTAATCCGCATGCGAAATATACTCGCAAGGCTGTCCCATCATTATTTTCTCCTCCGCATCAATAACTTCCAAATCAAAAACACATTGGACGAAATTCTACAACAATTATCTTAATATCTGTGAAGAAAGAAGTAGAAAAGGTAAAGTTTCAACCGAGAAATCCACGAAAGTTAATAAAAATCTTTAAAGCTGTTTTTCTCGGTTCGTTGTTTTTGCATATGGGACAGACTTGCCGGCAGCGGCAGTTTAGCTATTTGTAAATAAAAAAAAAAGTTGGGTTTTCCAAATGTTGTTGGGTCTTCGCTTGATATCTGAACTAAAAATGTTGACAAACGTTGTTCAACACATGTTCGTCTTTATTAAACGGTATCTGTTTAGATTATTCAGATTAGACCGAAAAACAACTTAATGAAAAGAATCACTCATCGACTAGACACGATTTCAGAAGATAATAAATTGCTCTGTTCCAAAACCTCGTTCCTATTATCAACGTCAACAAGTACCTACCTTGCTAGGTAATAAAGACAAACTGCATCATCGAGAGGATTGTTTCACTTGCTCAATATGGCATACGCGTCAGTGGGTGCCTAAACAGAAGTTGATTGGACTCACTTTATTGACAGCTGATAACCAACAGCCACCTTCCAATCTAGGTTTTGTTCCCACAAAGAAGGCAATTTTGAAACTGTGATGGTCGAAAAACTCAATTTTGTTATTGTTGATTGTTTGTTATTGTTTATTTTGTCCCATATCTCTCTAGTTCTCAAGTACCAATCGAATGAAATATTTGAAGTGGTTTTTCTCATGAATCTGATCCATGAAGGTGAAGAGAGAGTGCGTTCTCAAGTTTCTGTCTGAATTTAAAAATTTTCAACGAAGGTGAAACAACAAAAGTCTTACATTTAACGTCTGCGTCTAAGCGGAGGTATGAAAGACACGCGGCCGCGAATGATAAATAATAACTTAACCACGAGCTGATCACGCCTTTTCACTGCACCGAATGCATGCATCCATATGGGATAGGTTGGTTCGTCGAAATTCACACCGATCTAACTAACTAGTTCATTTCCATATTTCCTGCACGATCGAGGCGATAGTCAAAGTTTGCCGGATGAATTAGAACCTGCCTTACATAATTAACGTCATTTCTTTCGCTTGGTTTTAACCAATACAAGCTAAGGCGCGTACAAATCGCCGGGACAGTTAAAAATAGTCATCGGCTGTTTTGGCTTGGCATCGTATCGTACCCAACGATCGATTGCCAACCGAAAAAGTCGGTCAATTTCATTGGACCAGAACTCATACCATGGCTGGTATTAGTGTGGGAAGGAAAATTGGCAATTTTTCCTCTACTTCATATAGGTACATTCTGGAAGAAAACCAGTGTTTCAAAAATATTGGTTTTCGAATTTGCATCCGTCCACAACCGCTTATCAATTTCGTCGAAGGGTTTGTGGACGTTCTTCAGGGTGTTGCCCTTTTTCCTGCCACGCGAACATTGACAAGGTCTTTGTTTCCGTATTTTGATCGTCCTGTGTGTTGTTGTTTTGTTCACCACACAGCACTACCGGATGATAGTTTAAAATTTCCACCATCACTCACTCGGCCGCGACCGGGGAAAAAACTCTGAGTTGATCTCTTCTGTCCGCAGCGCTTGGTGCGTCGTCGAACAGGTCAAAGAACCTGCTCAAAGTCATCTCGACAAAAACAACAACAAACATTTCGACGGACCGGGTAATCCGAATAGTCTTAACGATAAATAATAAATTTTTGATATTTAAAAAAAAAATATATCAAAATTCTAGATTTAAAAAAAAAATGTAAACAGAACTCAGATATCATATAAACTAATCGAGAAGTTGCCTAAATTTAGGCGTTTCACAGCGATGAAGTCAATCTTTATTGATTGCATGACAGTTGTAATCACATGCCGGTCAGTGTTCGGGAATAGTGAATCAGCCTCAATAGGTTATTTACTCCCGAAGCACTACCAACCGACATCACAGTCATCATTCTCAACAAGATTTGTAATTAGCCTTGACGAGATCAGTTTCCCCTGCAATGCTATGATAGCTCTCGTGATAAATGTGTATCACCAGACACCAATTAAAAGCGTCATCCCTAAGATGCCTATTGACGACCAGTGGCCCATGAAGGGATCCATTTTCCAGTTACTCAACTCGTTTACATAAAGAAATGTCATTGTCGGCTACTCGAATCACGTGTGCACCTCTTTATTCATCAGCATTCGTTCGAGTCCGACTAAGAGGGAATTTTGTGATACGGCACCTTTTTAAGGTTAGCAAAGTCACTCATGAATCTTACTCAGTTTTGCAAATTGTTTTGACGGCACTCTGTCTAGCTAGAGAATATTTGCTGTTTGGGGCTTCTTTATAGTATTACCCGTAAAATGTAACCGCAGAAGACCAACATGCACAGCAAAAAAAATTGTAACGATGGACGATGTAATTCTAGCAGATGTAAGCCATATGATGTAATAATTTGAATTTATGTTGTTATATTATAAAATTGTCGTGTTATTACATCCAAACGATGTGCACAATTTTAAGATGTCTGTTAGTGTAATATCACATCATTGAATGTAATAACATCAAAGCAACTCATATCTGTCAACGAAAAAAAATTTCATATCAAAAACGTTGGAGAGGTTTCTGAGACTCTGAAGTAACCGATTACCTGGTAAGAAATATCAATTTGTTTTAAATTTTTAAGCAAATCCGTTGATATATTTTATTGTTCATATTTTTTTTTGTTTTAAGGACAATTACTTGATAGAAATAATGTACCAGGAGTGTGAGAAAAATTAAATAAACAGACGGAGGGTAAGTGTTTGGATTATTTTTTTTTCTTCTGCTTCCAGGTGCATAAACTGAATTGAATCCTTCTGAAGGCTCAAAGCATCAACCCGTTCCTCCCTTCATGTCATACATGCTTATATGAGAAAACAAATTAAAATCCTGAGTTAAAAGAGCAAAGACGAGTCTACGGGATGCTGATAGTTTCGACAGTGAGGACATTGCCGGAATCTGTTGTGGAAATAAAATTAAACATTCGATTTGCTCGTCGCGTACCGAACAGACCATCAAGTGTTAAAGAAAATCTCCGATTGATGAGATATAAGACGTGATTGTGAACGTTGGTTTCAAAGAAATTCTCGCTAAAACGATTAAATTAACTCGCTCTCTTTTTAAACGATTTTCTTTAATAAATTTCAATCTGAATAAATCATTTTTGTAGTTTTATTGAAGATTCACTCCTCTGAAAATGCCCCATTAAATTTTAAACATAAAATCTTTCAGAGTACCATTTGTGATTTTTAAGCATTAAGCCATTTTCTCACTCCTTCAATTTGATCATTTGAAAGCAAAGAGTTCATCAGACCTCTAATAATTGTGAACTTGCACATATTTCGGAAAGTACAACGACAACTTCATACAATAATATCATCTTCCCTCATAAATATCGCATCGAAATTTTTACATCGTTTTGATGCTCTACGTTTATGTTTTTGTCTACTACTATACATTTTCAAATACAATTTTTTTACATCTTAACGATGTGATTTTTTAAATCAAAACGATGTAATATTAGGTAGCATTTGCGACTCAAGTTATGTGCACGTTTTTGATGTAATATCGCAACACTTTTTTTGCTGTGTGTAAATAACCGCTAATCAGTGAGCTCTCCTGGCCTAGGACGACGACGACGTGGGGTAATCTCAAATGACGTATGGACGTAGCATCATTTGATACTGATAATGAGCTTCCTGAATTATGACATAGTAAAAAATAATGAGCCGGCTCAAATTTGTTCTGTCGGAACAGCAGAAAATTTAATTTTAAGTTGGATATCCAAAAAGATACTTCTGGTGAGAAAAATTGCCTGTATGTTTAGAATATAGGTACTAAGGTAGTTGAAATCGCAGAATCATCTTTCTCGCACACACTTATTTTTAGAAATTCTTTTCTTTGAAATCTGGGCCAAAACAATTATTATTAAAAACAAAAAAAAAACGATTTCGACATTTTATGCATTTTTAAGTCATTGCACAATGGGGAAAAAAGTGTACAAACCGCGAAGAAATTATATATCTTTCACCCTACATGGCCCAAATCTATGAAATCATACTTTTCTTTTGTGGAAATTTCCGAAGAATCGATTGGACATAGTTTCAAACGCCGCACAAGCTTACGAACGGAGATATAGTGCCTTTTTAACCCCTAAATCCCCTATATTGTGTAAACATTCCAGAAAAACACTGATTTTAACCAGAGAATTTTGAACGAAAACAGACCTATCGTGTGTAATTTTTTCTGAGGAATCGAATGAAGGCTATTTTGGCCACCACATACTTCAAAAAATGGAATTATGGCTGTTTTTACCCTCAATTCTCCTACCTTTTTTAATGATTTCAGAAAAAAGCATGTTCGGACTTGAAAATTTTGAACCAAATGGGTTGTATCCTATGTGATTTTTTCCGTGGAATCCAACGAAGGCTGTTTGAGCCACCGCATGGATTGGGAACAGGAGTTATGGCTGTTTTACCCTCAATTGCCCAACATTTTTCAAATAGCTCAGAAAAAGCATGTTCGGACTTGAAAATTTTGAACCAAATGAAACATACCATGTGTGATTTTTTTCGAGAAATGCAACGAAGCCCATTTGACACACCGCACGCATCGGAAATAGGAGTTATGGCTGTTTTACCCTCAATTCCCTTTCATTTTTCAAAAAGTTAAGAAAAACCATGATCGGACTTGAATATTTTGAATCAAACGAAACTTATCTTATGTAATTTTTTCCGAGGAATTCAATGAAGGCTGTTTGAACCACCGCACGCTTTGAAATGTGGAGTTATGGCTGTTTTTATCCTCAATTCCCCTACCTTTTTTCTGGAATCATTCAAAAATGTAGGGGAATTGAGGGAATTGAAACTTTTTGAAAAATGATAGGGAATTGAGGGTAAAACAGCCATAACTCCTATTTCCGATGCGTGAGGTGTGTCAAATGGGCTTCGTTGCATTTCTCGAAAAAAATCACACATGGTACGTTTCATTTGGTTCAAAATTTTCAAGTCCGAACATGCTTTTTCTGAGCTATTTGAAAAATGTTGGGCTATTGAGGGTAAAACAGCCATAACTCCTGTTCCCAATCCATGCGGTGGCTCAAACAGCCTTCGTTGGATTCCACGGAAAAAATCACATAGGATACAACCCATTTGGTTCAAAATTTTCAAGTCCGAACATGCTTTTTTCTGAAATCATTAAAAAATGTAGGGGAATTGAGGGTAAAAACAGCCATAACTCCATTTTCCGAAACGTGCGGTGGCTCAAAAAGCCTTCATTGGATTCCTCGGTAAAAAATCACACAAGATACGTCCCAAAAGATTCAAATTTTCAAGTCCGAACATGCATTTTCTTGACAATTTGAAAAATTGAGGGGAATTGAAGGTAAAACAGCCATAACTTCATTTTCCGAAGCGTGCGGGGGCTCAAACAACCTTCATTCGATTCACCGTAAAAAACTCCACAAGATACAACCCATTTGGCTCGAAATTTTCAAGTCCGAACAAGCTTTTTTCTGAAATAATTTAAAAATATAGGGAAATTGAGGGTAAAAACGGCCATAATTCCATTTTCTGAAGCATGTGGTGACCAAAATAGCCTTCATTCGATTCCTCAGAAAAAATTACACACAATAGATCTGTTTTCGTTCAAAATTCTCTGGTTGAAATCAGTGTTTTTCTGGAATGTTTACAAAATATAGGGGATTTAGGGGTTAAAAAAACACTATATCTCAGTTTGTAAGCTTGTGCGGCGTTTGAAACTATATCCAACCGATTCTTCGGAAATTTTCACAAAAGAAAAGTATGATTTCATAGATTTGGGTCATGTAGGGCGAAAGATATTGAATTTCTTTGCGGTTTGTACACTTTTTTCCCCATTGTGCATTGGGCATACAATTTAAAATTTTGATTTTGCGGTTTCCTTTGTTTTTGAGAGAAAAAAAATGAAATTTTATGCGCTTTCAGACACCCCTAACAATAAATTCAATTGACATCCCTACTGGGTGCCTGACGAGGTATTGCATGGCTACTTTTCATGCTATACTTCGCGAGACTCCAGGAGTGATGTCATTCGAATTTATTGTTTATAAATGGGAAAAGACATACCTCTGTTAAACAGATTATAACTTTTTTGCCGTTTTTGCCTGCAACGCAAAATATCAACCAATGCTTATACAGTGCTTTTATAGGGTTGTACCTGTTTCTGCACTGAAGCAGCAGTTCATTTCGCCAAACCTGACTCACAGAACTAATATGATGCTCAGAATCAGGCTCTCTAACTGACGTTGGAGCAGAACTGATGCTAGTTTTTAGTGCTTATGTTTACTTGGGTAGTTTAGAAATTTTTCAAATTTTACTGTGTAAAAATCGCCATTTTGAAGTTTTTAAGGATTGCTTCGAATTATTATAGGGTAGAGTTAGAGCAATCAATGAACAATAAAAACTCCGGAAAAATGACCGAAGTCACCGGAAAAACATCGTGTCAGCCATATTTGCACTTCACAATATTACAAAAACTTCTAATTGGTTACTGAATAAAAAGGTAGGGGTCGCTTTTTGATGAATGAAATTTATGTTTTAGGTATTTTGCATAATTCCTAAAATTTGATATTGAGTGACTCAGCAAGTTCCCAGCAAACATTTTTGAAGCTATATTCTAATGCTATTTTAATATACGATCCATATACATTATAGAAAGATCGTATAAAAGTTGAAAAATAACAACGTTTACCTACCAAAGTGGAGGCAATATACATATTTCAATATTACTCAATTCCCATCTGATTTTTAGCCAGCTGGATGCACTGCTGGTTGCAGAGAGAAATGTGCGATGTTTTCCTCACTTGGAGCTCGCGCAGGAGCAAAATCATTTCAAAATTTACAAACATGGCGGACTTTCTATCATACCCGATTTAAACTGACTTCAGACGACATTTTATACGATCTTTTCACTATGCAGTTGGAATTACGATTCAAACCACCATCGTAAACGATTTAAGTTATCATATCTGAAACGATTTCATGTTTGCTGGGTTACCTTGACGCTTTAAAAAGAGGGCGCTCCAAACACCCATGGATTCAGGAAATCGAAAAATTGATCCTGACCCGAAATGTGGTATTCGCGTGGATACCAGGACACTCAGGAATATTTGGAAATGATAAAGCAGACTTCCACGCAAATGAGGCTCGTAAAATTCCTCCTCAAAATATCCCATTACCATCTCAGGATGCAGTCTTCCAAATAAGACGACAAATTTGGAATAAATGGACAACAACCTGGTGGCAATCGAGATGTTCTCTACGCATCGTAAATGCGCTTCCGTACAACGTGTTCTAACCCGGTTGCGCATTGGACACACTAGATTTACACATTCATATTTATTCGAACGCAACAGACCGCCAACATGCTCTTTTTGCGGAGTCATAAGAAGAGTCGAACACATCCTCATCGACTGTAAAGGCTACGAAGAACCCCGAAAAAAGTACAACATTACAGAGACGATTTATGAAGTTTTGGTGAATTATGCAGACAAGGAAAATAATCTCATAAAATTTCTGAAAGAGGGTTCGAACTTATTTAAATAGGTTAAAATTAATTTTAGTTAGCAGTAGTTTAGTAGTTGTAATTTTTAGTATTACAATATTAATGTAATTTTTTTTCTTTAAAGACACGAAAACCCCAGGAGTGGAATAATATGATTTTATTGAATTCAACATCATATGATATAAAAATAAACTTCAATATCATTTGGTGCTGATTAAAATTTGTTAGTAACTTCTGCAACCAGCAGTGCATCTAGATGGCTGAAAATCAGATGGGAATTGAATAATATTGACCAATAAGGGAACTGGAAAATATTATCGCTGGCAACGATTTGAAGGCTATGAGAGAAAAATCTTGCGCTCTCTTGCTTTCTTCCTATAGGTACGAATAAGATGTCGGATAACGTCCAATTTGTGTAGTTTTTGTAGCTTAAGATAGAAATTAAATCAATGTACAATGTATATTGTCTCCACTTTGGTAGGTGAATGCTGTTTTTTGCATGGATATTATCAACACAGCAAGAATATAGCTACAAAAATGTTCGCTGGATAATCACCCTCAGCATTATTAATAGCTTGACATCTTCGCGGCATACTTTGGACAAGATTTTGCGCATATTCCTCTGAAAAACGACCTCTAAATTCGGGAGTCAGGTGGACTAGCTGATTCAAATTGCAGGGTCGATTCTTCTGAAGCTTAATCTACATTTGAGCCCTAACGTTTTCAACTGGATTAGCATCAGGCGACTGAGACGGCCAATCCAAAGTCACGCACGACCTTTGGGGTGTGAACACAAAAAAATACTTCAAAGCGCAAAGCGTACGCGGTTCTCATTTTGGAAATATTCTTACGATCTACAAGGTCTGATCAAAGCAGTATAATTTAAAAAAAAAAGTTTTTTTCATTATACCGCTTTGATAAGACCTTGTTGATCGTAAGAATTTTAAAAATTTAAACTGCGACACAAAAACCAAAGGTAAATAGGGCAAAATAGTGGACAATAAACTTCATATAAGCAATAGACTGAGTCTATTTGGGGTCATTTTTGAATTCCTCAAACCTTGGGATCTATAAAAATTCGTTCTGGTTCAAAACTCATACATGATTTTGAGAAGAAGAATTTCTAAGTAACGTTTACATGAGTAAATTTGAACTTTTAGATTTGTATGGGAAAATTGAATATTTTGTACTGAAAAATCCTGAATCCTGAACATCCTTTTTGTTTCTTCTGTGGAGCCATGCCTGCTTGTGGTTTTTATGCCAATTGATAAATTCTCCAAAGGAAATTTTCAGCTGAACAACTTTGTCGAAGACCTTAACTTTGTATCTTGTAAGGTAAAAAAGATATTATCTTTTGGCATTGATAAACAATAAATTCAATTGACTTCACTGCTTGTGCCTCGCAAAGCATTCCATGAAAAGTAGTAGTTTCCTTTTGGAGGATTTATAAATTGGCACGAAAACCATAACCAGGCACGGCTCAACGGAAAAAAAAACATAAATGATGTTGATTTTTCAGTACAAATTCAATTTCAATTTTTCCATATAAACCCGTTAACGTTACTTAAAAATTCTGCTACGAAGCTTTTTAGACCCCAGGGTTTAAGAAATTCAAAAATGACTCCAAATCGACTCAGTCTAATAAGCAGTCAAATTTTACGTGATACTATCCGTTTAGTTCCCTGAAGATAAAACCAAACAGTATCGAAACGTCGGAATAATAGATTTCGTTTTCGAAATTTATTGATTGAACTGCCGAATAACGTATTGATAACAGTAGTCAGCTGATTCATTTTCACGAAGCATGAAGGACAATGCTGCCCTTCTGTGTGAGAAAAAAAAATTGCACCATTATACTTAACCGATCGCAAGTTATTGTGACTACGATTTTATGTAACAGTCTGTATAATATAGTAGCGTTTCAAAATTCAGATTAATCTGATAAAATGTCTGAATCATAAGTAGCGGGAATAAATAGGTTTTGAGTTATCCGTATTACGCTGAATACAAAGCAAAGAGCTGTGTTTGCTTTTGATCTGCAAGTTGTGGGTTTTTTTTGTAATAGTCATAAGATATCCACGATTTCAAATCATTCGAATCAGTGTTGCAGGGTCAACAGCGGGTCGGTTCTCCAGTTGAGGAGCGCTTGGAATGGGTCTTATACATTTTCAAATGGCCTATCAAGCAAACTACAGAAATGTTCAATGCTTTTTATATGCTTTTGAAAAAGTTATCGTTCAAACATGAAAGTTCGATGATTTGATAAAGATCGTTGGATTGATATGGTTTTCTGAAAAAATAAAGAAAATTTTTTTTTTTTTTTGTAAAATGTGAACAAATCACCGACTAGCACTAGCAATTTCCAGCTGATTGCAAATTCAAGATTTCTGTTTTTTTGCAATTTTCTAAGGTGCACTGTAAAATCATATTGAAACCATGTTTTTTAAGACTATTGTCAGGGAAACGAGGACCTAGTGTTTCAAAAGACCTTGGTCATAACTTTCTGAAAACTGTTACTTGTTTTACATAAGACAAACAACAACAGCATCTCACCCGGTGAACATACAAAGATCAAATTAAACTTACGTCTCCGTTCACGTTTCGCTTACTGTCCCGTTGTTGTCGGGAACGAATTCGTCAAGTCGTGACAGCCGGTTCTGTTGATGTTTGCTGCTGTTGTTGCTGTTCTGCTTGGTATATTAGTCAACTAGTAACTGCTTCACTAGTTCGACTATGTGTATGTACCGATCTAACTTTTATGTAACCAACAATCACCTTACTTTTTTCGCCACAAAGCGACGAATTTTCTTGGCTTTATTTTCGGCCAAACTATTCAGGAGTTGAAATTTTTCGACCAGGCAGAGATGGTACGACAATGAACTTGCCACTTTCTTCGCCGCCGCGTGAGTTGAGACGCAAAAACACACTGGTTTGGCTTACGTGTCACCTTTTGAGGAGAACTTTGCTGGCGTCTGGCACGTTCCGCGATATGGAGCTTAATTTTGAATTCAAGTTCAGAGGCAACCGCACGACGAAACCTCTGATTTGGAACTGTTGGACCGGGTTTTTGAACCGCAAAAATAACCAAGCCAAAATAAACAGGAGAAAAACCGGCTCGAACCGAGACTTTGCGATACTAAATCGACTTTAGTGCTCACGGACACCTTGGAAGGAGCTTTCCAACTAAATCGACGACGTTCGGAACTAGACTGAGTGTTTAGTATCGTCGAACCATTTGAAAATAGCCCAACAGTGAGTTGAAGAAACAAAAAAAAAGAATGGAAAATCCTCTAAACCCACTCGAAGCCCGACGACTACGAATCGATTGCTTCACCACTCGTCGGAATTCGTCCAATATATGGGTGACACTCTAAAATAGGGTATTACATACTAACAACCGACTAACAGCAGACAGTTAGAGTAGAGAACCAAAATCAACAAAAGCAGAAAGTGTTTTAGTACATGTATTTATCATCAGACGAGCCGGGTCGTTCCTGTTTGGCGTTTTTTTTTCACTCCTTCTATTTTATAACACAATCGTTTAGTGAGCAGGGCCTGGGAAGCAATAACTAACTTCGCTAAACCGCCATATTACTACAATCAATGTGTGATGGTGGAAATATTGCCGTTTGTGAAAAAAACGGTTTGTCACTGTAATTTTAAACTCTCAAGCGGCATAATTATTAAAAAAAATTTATAATTTTATAATTATCTACAGCTTCAATAAATAGTTTCGACTTTTGACCTTTTACTTCAATCTTTCTTAGAAAAAGTGATAACCAGGGATGCTAATTAGGGGCCGTTCACATACAACGTTGACAACTTAGTGGATGGTAGGGTTGTGGTTCTTCAAAAATGCTTACGCTTCTTCACGAAGGGGCTAGGAGTTAATTTTGTAGATATTTTAGAAATTAAAATTGATATGATCAGATGGATGATATGTAAAAAAACTGATTGAATTTGCTAAAATATCTAACGTATAAATAACTTATTAAAATTCTATAAATTTATGCATTCAAAGCACTATCAAATAAGGAATTCTTTCGTTTTCCTATCCATTGCCCTATTTACGAACAAAAAAATCAGGTTTCTACAAAAAAAAATATTGAGGATTTGCGAAAAAAATTTGCAAGTCAATTTTCCAAATTTTGTTGCTGTTAGATTTTTTCGTGTTGATTTTGAATGGCATTTAAGTCAATGATGTTGAATTAATAATACAATATAGTTTGCATTATATCCGACGTTTCGGGCCTTTTTCAAAGGAAATCTAGGATTTTTTTAAAATATAAAGGCTGTTACAATTTTACTAGGTGTTTTACTTACTATGCGTTGTACTGTATTCATGTTGTCTATTCTGTTGTGCATGTTCTGGTTTGTTTATCCTGTTGTGAAATGATGTTGTAGTTTTTGTAACTATTGTAATATTCGTTGTTTGTAGGTTACCATTTGGATTTAAATTGCTGTATTGAACTTGTTCTTTGCGTATCACAATTTTGTGATACGAAGGTGTTTTCAGAACATTTACTAGTTAGACCGTTCCCTTTAACGTGAAAGTATTAAAAATTAGTCACAGCTTACTAAATACGATAAAAATAAAAACACTGACTTCTAAGTTTGAAGAGATAGAGATAAAATTTGTTCTACAAAGTTATAGATATTATCAAATTATGAAGCTTTGCTAAAATAATAAGAGCTCCTCTATCTCTAATCTGTTAAAAATTGTGCGAACTTCTAGGGTAAACAGGGGCAACTGGATCCATAAACATTCCAAATCGAAATCTCTATTTTCTCTTTAAAAACTAAGAATATAAAAAAAATTATATGCCAATCGTATTCAAAAACGGGTGCGTGGAGACTAGTTGTTTCTGGCTAAGTTTGAAGTACTTGAATGAAGCTTTAAGGCGTGGTTTTTAGTTTATCTATCCTTTTGACCCATTTTACCTTAGAAGTTCACAATATTAAGGAAAAATAAAACATGGAATTACAATTACTTCGGAAGGAAAGGTCTTAGAAACTTAAGATTTAGTGCAAAATGATCTGAATTTCATATTTATTAAAGTTCAAAACTTGAAACAGTTAAGTATAAAAAACAAATTTTAGATATGTTTTAAAATAAAAGCATTATACTGCCCCTATTCGCATATGAGTCCCATGTGCATTTTCATCGTTTTTGAGTTATCGATGGAAAACGCTTCTTTGTGCTCCAATTTACCTATAAAACAAGTTTTTGTTCGAAGTTTGTTCCCAAAATTTTGAAAAAAAATATTACCCCTTATGTGCCCTATGTGAAAAATATTCGCATATGAGTCCCATGACCAAAATTCAGCGCCAGAGCTTACAATTGGAGAAAAGGATAGATAGAAAATGAAGTAAATCAATAATTTAATGCTTAAAACATTAATTTACATAAAAATTGAACGTATTGTATCGAAATGATTCCGAAGAATTTTGGTTCTTAGTCACAAAAAACATTAATAAGTAACTGAAGTAACCGAAGTTTTACTTTATTTGATCACTTATTATTTAGGGACACGGCAAATATGGGGTTTCTTATGAATTTAAATAAAAAATACTAAACACGTCTGGTTAGGACGGAAGCCAGAAACCAAGAGAAGGATCTGTTTTTATTTATACAATAAGGTACAAGGTTTCGCCTGCGAAGCCTATGTCGACTATGTTCCCATTCTGGGATCTGACCTACTCGTCGAAACATCTACTAAGCGAACACTACAGTAACTGCATGGTAACCAAAATTATTTTTTCGACAAAAATCAACCGATAAACAACGCTTAATAGATCAGTCTGCGGTCAGGATGGTTCCTTCGTGGGTAATTTCGACGAACTAATGTGTGATCGGGTGGGTGGTACTTGAAGTGTTGTTTCGGTAATAAAATAACAAATTTTGTTCAATAATTTTTTCTATATGCACAACAATATCAATACCACTGTTTTCAGTTATTACCTAGAAAGATGTTCCCGGGAGAAATCTTCCTTCTGAATAGAGGTAGAGCTCTCATTATTTCAGCGAAGTTTCATATTTTAATAATATCTACAATTTTGTAGAACAAATTTTGTCTCTATCTGCTCAAACATAAAAGTCAATGTTTTTATTTTTAGCGTAGTAGGCTGTAACTAATTTTGATACTTTCACGTAAATGGGGAACCGTCTAACAAGTAAATGTTCTGAAGACATCTAACAGCTAAAACGAAAGACAAAAGCAGTAGAAAAAAAATCCATTTTAAGACCACTGCGCATGGAGAGAGGTGTCTCGAGTCTCAAAACTAAATGGGATTTTGAGGTAGGCTCGAGAAAATCAAAAAATACTGGTCTTTAATTAATAACTTTTTTCTTTATTGGCTTATTGCTTTTTATGAATATTTTTCTTAAGTCTTAAATAAGGACAAATATTTCACCCGAAGACTGCAAAACGATTAGACTTAAACAAAAAAAATGTATTTGTATTTCGGCCGCAAATCTCAAACTTAATGCGTAAAATGTAGGTACTAATTGCGTGTTAGAAGACAATTTGCGGCCAAAGCTCTATTTTTGAACTGCAATAACTTTTTGCTTAGGCTTATGCTTACTTATGATACATACACAGCCAGATCTTGTCAGCATCCCGGTGTGTAGTAAAAGAACATTTACTATTCATCTTTACTAGGCCAGGCCCACTGTGCAGTATTGGAGGCAGAGACAACTGGAACACAGAGAGGAAGAAACGTGGACAACAGTACCATACGTTTCTGAAATTATTATTTGTCAAATAATTCATCGTTGGGATCACAGATGCTAAATTTAGGTGCTCCTTGATGATGGGCTTCGTGAGGTCGTCCTTCTGTGGATGGAAATGAGGTTCTTTATGCAAAGAAATTCAAAACTTTAGGAACAAGTAAACAAAGCTTTAAGATACAAAACTTTAGGATACAATAAATTTAATTTTATCAAGACTTTTGTTTGAAAACAAATTTAAATGTTTCTACTTTCCACGTCTGAATGAAAAGTTCAGAATTTTTGTGCAACATCATCTTTGGTCTTTGACCTTGGTTCAAACGCCTTTACTTGCTTTAAAAAAAATGTAGTAGTACAGTCACGAAACCTTTTGAAAACTAATTTTTCAAAAGATTTCATGGTACAAGAGAGTAGTTTTATCTTAAGTATACACAAAAAATTGCCATCAAACCCAGTAGCCACAAATTTGCAACATGTCGTCATAGTAACGGATCAATAAAACAATTAAATTCAAAATCGAAAATTAACCAAAAATCATAGAAATGATTTTTGTAAATATCCTTGATGAAACATACACAAAACGCATGATTTCACACTTATTTTCAAGAGTTTTTAAATTTTTACATTACCTTGAAAACAATGTTAATGGAAGAGGTAGAAAGAAAAAGGATAAACGAAAGCTTGGAAGTTCCTCACCAAGTTCCTGTTCTGCTACATCTGCTACGATCCAGGGAGACACGTTTATGGATGAAAACTGCTTCAATCCATTAATCCATTAATCCATTAAGATCTTAATTCAAATCGAACGTTAACAGTGTGATCATAGTGACACGGATGAAAACTTTTTCGTTTCATCCGTTGAAATATACGAGCAGCAATCAATGGACTCCTAGCCGTTGGACTAAAACGAAATCGACAAAAACAACAGACAGCAAATTCCCTTGAAAAAGACCAACAAAACTGGTCGAAACGTCGGGTATTTCAAAAACCATCGTTGTTTGATCTACATCCAAGACCGAAAAAGCCAAAATTAAATTACTATATTTTCAACTATGTTTTCGGTTAATTCACTAACACACTGTTTTTCCATCATGTTTTTTGAAGTCCTTTTTCAAAACACATTTTTTTAAATTTTCCACTCAGCTTTTCACTTCACGATGCTCGTGACCATTTGCACACTGGATGGAAAAATCATTTCACATGTGATTTGGTGAAACTATTTTTGTAGGATAATCTTTTCTTATTTTACACCAAATTTTCAAAAGTTAGCCATATAACCATTAATTCTACAAACATTGAATTGAAACTCTAACGATATTTATGTAAAAACGGAAACGAGCGGAAAAACGTAAAAAAAACACGTCCGGTCGTAAGCAAGGCCTGCTGCCGTTTCCCCAAAAGCTTGAACTGCAATAACTTTTTTAGTTTTAGGTAAGTCCAATCGTGTTGCAGTCTTGGGGTAAAATATTCGTCTCAATTTACGCTTTAAGAAAAATATTAATAAAAAGCGTTCATTCAATGAATAAAAAAGTTTTTTTTTATGAAAAACCAATATTTTTTGCTCCTCTCGAGCAATATACCTTAGAATTCCATTCACTCTTGAGACTCAAGCAACCCCTCCCCATGGTCAAATCTTGCTGAAATTTGGCATGTGACCTTCTGATAAGCTTGGATTTTAGCTTGGAGCGAGTGTGATTTTTTATGTTTTATTCTTTCTATACTAAGATTAGTACCTACAATGCGGTTCGTTAAATTATACAAAAATGCAGAAAATCCTGCTTTAATAAAAGAACCATAACTTCTTCAATTCTCTACCGATTTTGATAAATAACCACTTGAAATCTTTGTTTTGGATTGAAATTTAAGGTCCATAGATATTCTAAAGGTTACCATTGAATCTAAAACTGTCGATAAAAAATATTTATTTAAAAAAGTTTCTTAAAAGGCTTTTTTTTATAAATTTACTAATATAAACAATAGTTCAATTAAAGTTCAGAAGATTGAAAGCAAATTGATTCAGCTTAAATACGATAAAAAGAAATTCAAATTTAAGTTATGTAGCCAAAAATTTTGAAATCCAAATACAAATACTTTTTTATTCTCCAAAATTTGATATTCGGAGCATAACTCAACAACTCTTAAACTGAGTTTTTTTTTTAATTTAATTTTCCGATTCAGCGCTCGATTTTACATTAAAAACTTGGGTGGATCAATGAAGTTCATTTTTTCAAATTTTGTAAACTAGTGCACTAGGGAACAGCATTTTTGGTGCCTATGACTTAAAAACTGGTTTTGGAAGATTGTTGGTGTCCTTAATTCTAATCATTTGCTGGATTTTGTACATCAGCTCTTTTTTTAGTGATATGGCGTGTGGAAATTTTGAAAATCAGCAATTTTGAGTAAAATCGATCATTGATAACTGATGAATCAACAAACCTACATAAAAAACAAAAGCCATTCAATCAAGGTTTCAGATTTTGCCGAGATATTATAGATTCAGAGATATATTGCTTAAAAAATATTATATACTACAGTTTTAAGAAATTCAATTTAAATTGGGTAAAAACAATAAGAAAACTTCTATAGCTTTTTTCTCATTAAAGTCAAAATTATTCGCGAAATTCTAGAAAGTTGATTATTGATTTAAAATCTTAAACTTCCAAATCTTTGTAATCTTTTACGGTTTTGCCCAAAAAGTACCCAAATTGATAAAATGAATTTTTATCCGTTTTCCAAAGTTATTTAAAAATCAAGAGCTGTTAGATGTCCGTGAGTTCGAGCCCAAGAGTAAACATCGATCACATTTGCACCGGATAAGTTTTTCAATGACTGTCCGCCAACTGCTTCGTTGATAAAAGTCACGAATGACATAAAAGATGTTAAAACAACTATAATCGAAAAAAAAAGAGCTGGGGCGGGAGTTTCGTGTTCTGTCGATTCGACCGACTTTGGCATTACCGATCTTGTACGAGCTCGATTCGAACGGAACGTTTCGAGGTGATCTACTACCCGGTTTACTCGAAATCTCGTATGTTAAAATTTAGAACTCGAACGAGATACCGATTCAAATTCGATTCGAGTTAAAACTCGAAACGAGTATCTCGAATCGAATAGGATTCATAATTTCACCCCTGATTCCAACATATTTGGAATCACCGCCCCCAAATTAGTCTAAATCAGTTCATAGATTCTTTGCATCTCGGAAAAATGTAAATTTTGTTGCCTTGTTTTATTTCTAAGAACATTATCTTTTATTTTTATGCTTAAATGTATTTGAAAAACAAATAATTATTTGGAAAATGCTGATGCAAATTATTATTAACAAAACATTTGTAAAAATATACAAATTTCGAAGAAAATTTCAATATTTACAGTAAAAATCAGATAGCAATAATCGTAAATGTAAGTGGCAATACTATAGCATATTTATAAAAGCACTTCACTACACTCTCTTAAAAATATTTTTTCTGTCCATGACATAATGAAGTTTGAAGAAATTTTCCAACAATATATAGTATCTCCTTTGAAAAAAAAGCATCCATAAGATATATTTCCTAATTAGCCTCCCTTTTTTTTTTTAACTATTCTTGGTGGCATATAAATTTTAGAATGAAAAATAGAATACCGAGTTTTTCATTGCTCTCACTTTTTTGTGCCAGGCCGTAAAAGGCGAACTTTCCGAATTCTCGAAAAAGTTCTGAGGTTTAGTAGAGTGCGTTGGATAGGTGAGTTTATGCTCTATAATGTGTCTTTTTTTAAGAGATGCAAATTTTTTTTTCTTGAAATTGTTCTAAAAGAGTCACCGTGTAGTGTAATAATTATTCTCGCAGTTGTCCCGTGCTAAAAAAAAATTGTTATGTGATGATAATGCTTCTTAACAAAAATTTTTCTCGCTAATGTTCAACATCTTTTATTCTTCTAACTTTCTAATCCTCTATGATATTTCATAATCTTTAAATGTGCTTACTAAAAAGGACATCACTTTTCACCGATAAGGCCGATAAACTAATTAACAAACATAACTAACGGTGAGAAAATTCTTCATAAAAAAATTAAAAAAAACTGCACTTAGGTTTACGGTGTGATTTAAAGGTTACCTTAAAATATTTTTTCTGAAACCTAAAAAATAAAAAAAAATCAGATGCTTGGAATATTTGAGTGAAAAATATAAATGTTTTTTCAAAATAACTATGAACATTTTTGCATCACAATAATGCATGAATTTTGCTGTGCAGATTTCGTTTTCGAACTTCGTGTTTATAACAATTTAATCCTAAAATAGAATTCAAATTGAAGTTCAAATTTAAAAAAAACTATTCCATTTTTCGCGACTAACATCAGACATTACTGAAATTCAGTGTAAAATTTGTCATTTCAACGGTGTGTCCAAATTAAGAAAAAAAAAGTCACATTTTTGTAAAATCACATAAAAACGACATAAAAAAGTAAGACTTTTAAAGTGTTCTTTTCTTAAAATTTTCCCACATATGTGATACAATTTAGTTATAAAAAAAAACTTGGCAAGTTTTATAATGTTTTTCCAAAGACATCATTTTCCGTCAACTAGTCTTTTTTTAACATCTCATTATTCGATTCAATCTTAATAGACAGCTTTAATTCTTGACTACTAACTAAAACAGAACTTTCACGAAAATCTTCAAAATCTGATAACATGATGATTGATGAACCCATGAACTGGTTCAAAATTTCATCATCCATAATAAGTGTTTTAGATTTTAGAGCCGGTCAAATCCTAACAATTTTTCCTGGAAACCGTGTATGCAAATTCCGGATGTTTTATCCCAAATTTTCAAATCCTTATCCGAAACAACCCTTGTGAAAATTTAAATATTTCAGAAGAAAATTTAAATTTTCGAATGAATATATTTAAAAATTTCTTAATTCTTTTACTTTAAGTTGGTTGTTTTAATGGGAATAAATAAAAACTTCTTCCATGATCCACGCGGTACCGGACCGGAACAACTTTTTACTATATTTTGCATTTAATTAACAGGAAAATCAAGATGAGTTCTTGATAGCCCGAATGTCTAAGCTGTGATTTGTTATTTCAGTATGCTTCATTGCAAGTTTCCCAAATAAAAATCTTTTCAAAGTTTCATCAAACTAACACAACAAATCATCATGCTTGAGAAATATGGATGAAGCATGCGTTACATCATATTGATTCACAACAAAAAAACGTCTGGAAAATGCTACAAATTGCGTAACTACCGATAGCATACAATGCTTAGACAGAGCAGGTGCGTGTTTGTATGTGTGCAAAACAGAAAAAAAAACGATTGGTGGTGATATCGGAAAAAAATGTGGTGCTGCAAGGAAAAACCGACAAACATCAAAGAAAAGTAGAAACAAGAGACAAGGCGAAGGAGGTTTTTTTTCTACGGTTTTAACTCCAATCTTCCACTTACTTTTCCATACATTTCTTTGCCTGCATTTTTTGGGGCTAGAGTTTTAGCGTGTGTGTTTATGCTACAGAGCTTGCGTTAAGGATGATTTTTTTTGTTAAGCAACTATTTACGATTAAACTATTTAGTAGTTTAAGGCGTTTTCCTTCGTGCAGTTGTTGCCAAACCAAATTTCGGATGATTCTGGATGCCTTTGGATTTTGTGTACAGTTAAGTGTGCTCGGAACCAATTAGTAGATATATGGATGATGATGTTTTTCGAATGGGAACGTTCAACATGGATAACACTGAACTGACATTCCAAGGTCACGGTAAAAGTCAAATGAAAAACTGGATTGGAATTTCCCACTTACAGCCGCTGTAGTGTTGCTTGTTGTTAATTTAGCGCTGCCCTAGAACAGTTTGGGATCAGC
Organism: Uranotaenia lowii; assembly: GCF_029784155.1. Lineage (NCBI taxonomy): Eukaryota > Metazoa > Arthropoda > Insecta > Diptera > Culicidae > Uranotaenia > Uranotaenia lowii. The sequence continues at coordinate 35,336 of NW_026598700.1, forward strand.
TGAGCTTTTTTGGATGCACTTCAAAATATCTTCCAGACCAGCGGCAGACAACCGTGGAAAAGGTCAGCTAATTGACTTCAATTGAGCTCGGTTTTTTTTGGCAGCTGCAAACTTTGCGATTCCTTTCAAATGCGTGCTAACCGAATATTCGTCAAAAACTTGCAGCTATCTTATCACTTTTTCCACCCGGCACACAAAATCACTGCCAAAGAAACACCCACGACAAAGCCGGATTCTAAACTTTCTTACCGATTAAACTTGAGCCTCCGAAAACGCGATCTCGAACGTAGGTAAAGCCACGAATTGTCAGCAAAGAATAACACCTTCGGCAAATTTCTTGACCATGTAGCCGTAGAAGGACACAATCCAAGGCAAGGACCACCAGCCAAGTATAGTAACGTGTGAGAGCACGCTGGAAAACTCTCCTGGAAAATTCGACTGCTCTCTGCTTACAATTAGTTTCGCCTGTGTGTGGGTGGGAAAGCGGGCCGTCAATCGATTGGCAGACGTTCGTAACTGTAGGGTGGTTCATTTAGTACATATATTTAATAGATGTTTTTACTTTTTAGAAATTTTTTACACAAAACGATACATAGAAGATAATTTTGAATCCTCGAATCCAAAATTTTAAAGTTGTTAAAAATTCCAATTTTCTAGTTAGTTAGATTAGATTAGGTCAAGTAGGGAGAAAATCAAGTTTTCCAACTAGATGCATACAGTGAAGCCACCAATGGCCGCGAATTTAAGCTATGATGAATGTTCTCTGTGCCGTACAAAAATCGTTTTTTGTGCAATTCTGAAAAGAAAAGCACTGACACGTAGTAAAACTTACGTTCTTTGAGGCAAAAAATTAAAAGCGAGAGATTTTTCATTGTAACGATACAAAAACGCGATTTTGTAAAAAGTGTTGGTGTACCACTGGCCGTGCACGCTTATGTTGCTTGTTCCAATCGCCGCTCACAAGTGTACCAATGGCCGCGCACTTCTTAATTTGGTTTAAACAGTGAATAAGGTATCCAAACAGTATAAAATACGGTTTACATGGCTCTCAGGCTCATTGCGAATATTCTCAGGTAAGGATTTTCAAGATTCACACATCAAACACTCATTTGTCTCCATTATTTTGTGAAACTAGTCTAGTGCAAAATTAGTAAGAGATGCCATTTTTACAAAGCATTATTTTGCCGGAAGATATATTGGAACAATGTTTTCGGTCCCGATTCGGCAAGCTGTCTGAAAATCCACGAGGAAACTGACCAACAAAAACTAAACAGATCCGAATTGCTATCTAACCTCAAATTTTCAAACACTTGGTAGTAATTTTCATGAGATAATCGTTTCTTCTGATATTGTTTCAAAAAGTTGTGTTTTTTCAGACTGTTATATGGAGGAAAACATTGATTGGAAAACCTGCCTGTGTATCTTATGGAACCTTTGTGAAATTCCGAAAAAGTTCTCTACGTTTAACTGCTGATAAATACTAGAATACGTTCCGTGGGCGGCAATAGAAACATTCAAAAATCAAGTGTGCAATGGCCGTGCACAACAAAATTTTCATTTTTTCCACAACAGAACCTTCAAACGGTTCACTTTGTTCACAATTGATTCATTATACACCCACAAATAGCTTACGTTCTAAAATTTTTGCCAAGCTGCTCGAATTAAACACAAAAAACGGATTTACAAAAAGCGACCCGTTTAGCTCACTTGCTAACTGGATAACAGAAAAATTGGCATCCGGCAAAAACGATGTTTGTTTTTATTTTTTCCTGACCTCAAAAAGCAGAATAAATTTATTTCTAGTAGGGCAAGTGAAAGATACTTAGCGGAGGTATCCAAAAATGCGAAACATAGCAATTTTCGTTGTTGAATTTCAGAGAAAATAAAGATTAAAGTTGAAAGTGCGCGGCCATTAGTGCTTTCACGGTACAAAACTTAAAGAAAATTCGAAAAATTTGCTTTGAAATCCATAATATAACTACAAGAAGCGCATATTAAGAATTAAAACCGAATGTTCACGACCATGCCAAAGTTCTGAAAATTTCTGATAAAGTTAGTGCTGGACTGTACTTTGGATATAAAAAAAACAGAATCGAAAAATATCTCTTTTCGGTACTTTTCTTAGTGTCGTATTGATCACTTCTCAGCACTGAATTGCACTGAAATACTTTTTTGCGTTGAGTAATTACGACGAGTGATGAGAAATCACACGGACTTCAGTAAAGCTTTTGATAGAATCGACATCCCTTTGTTAATTTTTAAACTACATAAAAACGGATTCAGTGCACAACTGCTGAAATGGATTGAGTCGTATTTGACAAACCGTACACAAATTGTTAGATTCAATGGTTCACTTTCAAAAAGTATATCCGTTACATCTGGTGTGCCTCAAGGCTCCCATCTCGGTCCCTTATTATTTATCTTATACATACGTCAATGACATTACTTATTTACTGAACCAGCTGAACGTGCTTATATATGCAGACGATATGAAGCTTTATATGATAGTCAATAACGAAGAAGATTTCAGGGTGTTTCAAAATGAAATAAATATTTTTTTCAAATGGTGCAGTAAAAGTCTTCTTGAACTAAACGTGAAAAAATGTTCACATATTATATTTACAAGGAAAAAATATCTACATATGAAATTGTTACATTAGGAAATGAGCCTGTGGAGAGAATCAATAAGATAAGAGATCTAGGTATTATGTTGGACTCAAAACTTACCTTTGTAGACCACTATAACTCAGTGATTCAAAAATCAAATAGTATGCTTGGCTTTATAAAACGTTTTAGTTATAATTTTCAAGACCCATATACAGTGTTCGGCATCGCTAATTGAAAAATTAGCGGCGCTAATTAATTCGCTAACTCATTCAAATTTAGCGATCGCTTATTAAAACCGCTAAATCAGCTGAAAAAATTATCGCTTCAAGTTTAAAGCGCTAATCGCTAACTGTTGACTAACAATAACGTAAACAGCATGGCCAGAGGATTGATTTTTGTTGCATCTCAATTCGTTTGCTCAAACGCTATACAAATATGGTGGATTATTTATTGTGCCCAGTCTGATGAAATTTTTTTTTTACCAGGTTTTACTTTTTTCAAATTTTAAAAATAGGAATGCAAAATTCTTATGATAGGAGCATTGCCAAACGTGGATCTATAAAAACTAAATGAAATGAAAATCCAAATTCATTCTATGACGACTTTATCTTATCTTTATTTTACCTGATTTGAAATACCAGTGAAAAACTGTATTGTGAAAAGTAAATATCTCATCCACTTCAAACAAGTTGTAGAAAGTGAATTTTTCCAGCACGATTCGTACATGTATTAAACGAGACTTTCCGGGTGGGATAGTAACGTTGAAATCTAAAATAAAAAAAAACTTGGAAATTTGGAAAAGCCTTTGAAAATCTATCGTTTAACCTAAAAAGCACATTTCAACAAATCACCACATGTGGACGACCATGCTAAAGTCACGTATAATATTGATCAAGTAGGCCGTGGACTGTACTTTTGCAGGCAAAAAAACAGTATCGAAAAGTTGACCTTTTAGCTATGAATTACATAAAGGATGTTTAAAATAGTTTAATACTGTTTAACTATATTTCTTGAATTCTTTTTCTAAGAATGTTGAGAAAAGAAGTACTAAAAGGGAAAATAAAAGTAAATATGTATGAGGCGTTCCTGCTCTGAGACCATACGAAGTGACCACTTTCACTTGAAGCGCATATTGGTGTAAGAATGATACCCGATGTCTCTTGTCAAACGACAAAAAGTTTTCTTCTATCAGTAATAATTCGAATTTGGTAAATGGAAGTTAGCGGTCTTCATTTAGCGGAACCAAAAAATAGCGGAACTTTTTAATTCGCTAGCTCGATCAAAATTTAGCGGCATAATTAAACCGCTAACAAAAAGTTATCGGACTAACTAGCGATTAGCGGATTAGCGTTTTTGTGCCGAACACTGCCCATATACAGTAAAAACATTGTACATACACAGCTTATGTCCGATCCATACTTGAGTATTGTAGCGTTGTGTGGTCCCCCTTTCAAACTTCTCATAAAAACCGATTAGAATCCATTCAGAAACAATTTGTTCTATTTGCTTCACGAAATCTAGGATGGTCTCAGAGCCAATTACCAAGCTACGAATCACGCTGTTTACTAATAAATATTGAACCATTAAGTGTTAGAAGAGAATTTGCTGCAATCTCCTTTGTAAACGACATAATTTATCAGCGTGTTCAGTCTACTTATCTACTAAATCAGTTAAACTTTTATTGTCCGAGTCGTTAGTTGAGAACCATAAATCTGTTTATTTTAACTTCTGCTCGAACTGATTATGGTAAAAATAGTCCAATCAATTGTCTAATGCAGAATTATAATAAAAACTACCAAAACATAGATTTTACTATGTCTAAACAGCAGCTAAAAAGTGCTTTTTACGGGAACAGGCACTTAAGAACCTAATATTGTAGTGTTTAAAGTAATATTAAGATTGTACTACTAGTTTTAAGAATATATATGTAGCCTACGATGTTTCGCGAAATAAAATAAATAAAGTCAACTTGTTTAACCCAATAGACTGAGTTAATTTGGGGTCATTTTTAAATTTCCCAAACCATGGGGTCTAAAATGCTTCGTTTTGGCTCAAACCTCATCAATATTTTTTTGCAGAATTTTCAAAAAACGTTTATATGAGGAAATTTAAACTTTAAGGTTTGTATGGAAAAATTAATATTTTGTACTGAAAAATCATTTTTGTTTCTTCTATGAAAAGGAGCCTACTATTTAATGGATTTGTGCCAATTCATAAATTCTCTAAAGACACATTCCACGCGCTTGTACCGCTCAAAAGTGATTTTTATCTGTTCGCGTATCAAAAAATCTCAAAATTGTCTATAATTTTGATAATTCAAATCACACAAAGCCCACCAAAAAAAGAGAAAAAAGGTTTTTTTACACATGTTTTAGATGATTTTGAAAATCAGTTTTTTTTGGTGAAAAAAGTGTTGTTTTTGACAACTTTAACAAAATCATTAATTTTAATGTATTGACGATTTTTTTGGAAATATTTTTAGTATGTTCAGAACCCAAAAAACACAGCTTCATTTTGTGGAAAAAAGAATTTCTTTATATCCAATGTAGTTGGTTTGAAAAGCGAACAAAAACAGTCGCAAATGAGTGAATTCACGTCACAAAAAAAAAGAAAGTTTTTAATTTTACGAAAAAACCCTAATTTTTTTTAAATAAATTTTTTTTTTAAATAAGACGATTCTAAAACTCTAAAATTATAGAAATCGGTTGAAATCTAGCTGAATTACAACAGCGCGAATGAGTGAATTCACGTCACAAAAATTGATTTTTTGTTAAATTTTATATGAAAAATGTGCTCTGAGTTGTTTTGACCCTCCAGATGGTCGGATTTTTACAAATCGATCATAATTTAGCTAATTTTATTAATGAGTTCATTATTTTCAAATAAAAATACAAAAATATTGAAAAAAAAATAAAAACAATTTTTTTTGGTGAATTTTTAAATGAGACAGTAGTAATTTTAACATATGATCCAATCAAAATAAGGAAAAAGTTAGATGCAGATACTGAAAATTTATGATTGTAACAGTCGGAACAACAAAATATCGTTTTTAAAAGTGTACATAAAATTTGAAGACTCCAAAGAATGGTTCAGTATAACCACAGTATAACTTTATATTTCGTGACGTGAATTCAGTCAACTACCCTCTTCTGCTTGAACTTAGTGAATTCACGCCACAGCTTCAAATAAGCATAACTTCGTTCGTTGTTGTTCAATCGAGAAGCTCTGTACATCAAATTGTTGGTCATTGTTTTCTTTACAACTTATTCGAAGAAACTGATATTCTATTTCCACTGAGAGAACAGGAAATCAAAGATGTATGTACTAAAGTCCGAAATGGTAATTTCTAGCGTAAATTCACGTCACAAAAGTAATTAATCACAACAAAAACAACTTAAATTTTAAAATGACCAAATTATATTCATTTTGAAGGAAATTCAATTTGCGACCGTTTGCTACAATTTTTTTCATTTTCAAATAAATTGGTTGACTTCTAGAATGAAAACAGTGCAGAAAAGTCCGGAAAAGCGATTTCAAAAAAATTTAAAAAAGGTAGTCAAAAGAAAAAAACAAATTTATACCCTTTATTTCCAAATTTTATTTATTTATTTAAATCATGTTTCACAGCCAACGGTCAAATAAATGAAAAAAAAAATCGTTTACTTTCTATGTTTGACATGTTTGTTGTCGATCTGTAACTTAATGAAAAAAAATATCTTAAATTGAATTTCATTAACCCTCTAAACCCGTTGTTGGGTTTAAACCCTTAACATGAGAAAACTGGAAATGGACCTTGAAAAAGAGAAATATAAAACACGTCTTAAGGCGGGGTTCGAATAAAAAAACAACATTCAATCAACAAGTACAACACTTATGTTAAATGGTTGCAACCGAAAAAGTAGATACTAAAATTAAGTCATTAAGCCCATCATGTAGCTATGGAATTTTTATAGAAAAATGTAATCATTGTTTCCTAAACGATAAAGTTATTCATAGAACTAAAGTGGTACGTAATCATAACTAAACTAAACCCCAATGAAAAAATTGCCTGCTATTTGTTTGACAAACGCTCCCACGGAGTGGAAAATTTCGAAAATTCAAGGGTAAACCAACTAGGAAAAGTTCTGAATTTTTATGAAGATCGAGCATTTTCGTATATTTTTAACGGGTTTTTCCGGCTTGGTGGTCAGAATTGTATGTCAAAAAAACGGAAAAAACCCAAATGTTTTAATTGTTTGAATGATGTGAAAATGTACTAAATGTTTAATAATACCCTAATAATAATAATTAGGGTAAAACATGTATAAATACCATATGCATACATGTCTATGGCTTCGTACGCTTTTGTAGAAAGTGACGATTTCGGTAGATTTAATGTATCGGCCTAGCGGTGAAAAGTAATGTTAAGGCCCGTGAGGAACAAAAATTTGATATGTGATGATATGCTTCTAAATAAATTCTACCCGCTCATTTTCAACATCTTTCATTTCATCTAACCTTCTATCCACCTATATAAAAAAAATTTCATAATCTTTAGATGTGCCTACTAAAAAGGACATCACTTTTCACCGCTAGGCCGATAAATTAAATCTACAAATATAAATTACGGTGATTAATCCTTCATAAAAGTTACGATTTCCTTTTCAATTTTTATGATTTCCCGATTCCCGGGAACGAAGAAATGGCCGGGAAATGGACACTCTAATACTGCCCCTCATGGCAAGTCCGTCCCATCTGTGTTTTTATCATTTTTCAGTTTATCGCTGGAATCAATTGTATTTTATATGTAGTTTCAAAAGAAAATTCGTTTGCAAATGATTTTCAACAGAATTAAAACAAAAATATCAAAAACATTAAAAGCTAAAAACATTCTATAAACGATGGAAGCGGTGCCGAATTTGAGTGATGGTTTTCCACTAGTGCAAGTGGGATGCAGCTTATATTTCACCCAACTTTTGACAGATCTCTCGATTCCATCACCTATTGTCGTTGCAGTGAAAGATTCTGTTGATTACTATGATTTGAAAAGCATATAACTGCTGAATCCCTGTTGGGCCGTTTTACGATTTTTCGTTGCCGTTTTTCTCATTTCAACAAAAACGCAAATGGGACGTACTTGCTATGGGCGGCAGAATAACAATCATATGATTCCATGCGTATATGTGTACGCGCGCTCTTGCAGGTCCACAGTTCATTTAGACAGCGCATCAGCACATTTGGCGTTTCGAATATACTGTGGCCGGCGTTAACGCAACTGAAAGGGGAGGTATGACGGAAAGCTGTGTCTCGTTAGTATGCGTTCTGCGTAACGGCGCGGCGTAACGCATTTTTAAATCAGCGGTTGAGATTTTGCGACTTTGTGCGGAGTATGTTTTGTTAAAATTAGCAGATATTATTATCGTAGATTTGGTTAACATTTTTTAGTTTCAGTTGAACATTTTAGAACTTTTAAATTTAAACATTAAAATCTACAAGAAAATTTCGAAGCAAGAATAACAAACTCACTTACCCAGTTTGACAATATAGTAAGCTTTATTTTGTACCAATTTATCACATTTCGCGCAAGAGTATTCCATGAACACAACGTTTTCTAAATAATGTAAAACGAACTAAACCAAAGGATTCTGAGGCCTTATAAGGTTGTTCAAATCCACGTACCCGGAACGTTGAACACTGGTTTGTGCTTTCGGCTCCAAACTGCTTGCTTTGTTGATGCTGAGCACCTGTGATACCGGAACATATCCGCCGGTGGCGACTGGTCGATTCAGTGGCTGAAGTGCTTTTGTTGTGCTTGTTTCCTGTTCTGAAAGGTTTTCAGCCTTCAGTTCCTCTTGATCAGGTTCTGTCGGATGGTTTATTGTTTCCATTTCTATGCTGTTAGAGATAGGGATTGGACTTGTTAAATTTTGTATTCGGAAATTTGCTTCAACATATCCAGTGTTTTGAGTCGGTTTAATAGGCTCGGATTCAATAGTTGACTCTTCATGTGTTGTTTCTATTTCTGGTTCGTCTTCACACTCTTCATCGTATAGGATGGATTCATCCCAGTCATTGAAAATAACCTGTTTGTGGACGTTTGATTTTTCGTTCTTAGTATAGAAGGGGTTGTCAAGTTTCTGTAATGAAAAATTATAGCCTTTAAAAAAAACCACATACTCTGATACAATATGTTCAACACCAATGAGTTAAGTTATGATTTAACCGAAAAAAAAAAAGTTAAAACAACTTACCACAGGTTCAAAAATTTCTTCCAATCCGATCGGGAGATCTACTTTGATATTCTTTACTCGCTTAACATATCGCATGACTCTTAAGGCCGCCAGTATGATCAATGCTGAGCCCAGTATGGTATAGAGGAATATTGGGAAAACTGGAACTGTAACAGAATTGTAGAAACGGTTAAGGTTATTCCATATGATTTAGGGATTTTTGAGTAATTACCCTTCTTTTGTGTTGTAATAATCCTGTAAGAGGTCATCGGTATGCCTGCATCATCTATCGATGTGACACTTACATTATAGCGAGTATCTGGGTGTAGTTGACCTATTACAATCACATCGTTGTAGGGCATAACTATTACATTTTGCACCTTTTGTGGTGATTCAACCGGCCAGTACTCTATATCATACTTTTGAATCCACGACTTCTGCTCACATCTATCTTTTATGTAAACGACGAAAGAATGATGAGAAATGTTTCCCAGATCAAAATCTGGATTGCCAACTCCGCCATATTGCTCTACAATGCATTCGGTCCACGTCAAGCTAGAGGAATGATCTTCATAGTTAGCGGCCAACGCAAAATTCATCGGGTATTCCGACGAAAAATTCACACTGCTACTTGAGTTGCGTATGAGCTGAAATCCTAAAGCATGGGTGCAAGATCCCGTATGATCAAGATCACAGAACAGCAAAGTGTAATTCCTCGGGGTTTTATTATCCGACAAGGGATACCAGGAAATTTGATGGAAGTTTTCCTTCCTGGACACCCTTTTTATTATAGGTCGTTGATCTCGGTGGCTCAAAAATATTGTAGTAGAGCCAACGAGTTTCGCCCGACCCAGTGCATTCCTACTCGTTACCTCTACCCTGTAGGAGCCAAAGGCCAGGTTTTCAAAGGTCGCCATATCCGTGAGTACCACCTTCGGTTGAATTCTAAAAAAAAAAATAAAAAAAAAATTTAAAAAATTGATGCGTACAAATAATTTTTTTAATTAGAAAAAACATTTTTTTATACATATCTTTTTACCAAAAATGAGTCGAAGTATGTTTTTGGTATATGTATAGAATTATTCTGCATGGGATTGAGGAAGATTTAAAGAATTTTTTCGAGCTTCTTTTCTCTGAAAAAGGAAGGCCTACAATAAAATAATCGTTTTCAATTATTTGGAACCAAAAGTCATGCCATGCCACTCATTTCTCATTCGAATGTTCTTCACTTTCCCGAAAATATTAATCTAAGGATTCATACCAAAAATTATTTACTCTTTATCAGGGCCGGGGGCCCGGTAACATTGAGATTTCAAACTTTAATACTAGAATTCAAAGTTTAAAAGAACAAAAAAATCAAGTTCAATTCAAGTTACAATACAACAAAAGCCAAAGCAGGGATGGCAAAATGTATAATTCAAAACCTAAATTTTTATTTCGATTTTATATTTTGAAACCCCCAAAAAGAATCTTTTTATATAATGTGTTAAACATGTAATTACAAATTGAGAATAAGATTCTTATCAGATAAATTTTTGAATCCTATAAAAAGGGAAAAAATATTAAAATCCTATAAAAAGGAAAAAAATCAAATTGTTCTTCTTAACCCTCATCCGCATCGGATTTCATTACCCTAATCAGCACTAGGAGTGTCAATTTGACACTAAAAGCTCAAATCGGTATAACTTTTGGCGTGTTCAACCGATCTAAACAAAACTTATATCAATAGAAACTTTGTAATGTCAGAAAAATGTGTTTAGAACATTATATATAGCTAAACCTATTAGTTTTCTCGTTATTCAGCATGATAGAAAAACAAATCCGAAAAAAACATGCCACAGGAAAACTCCTGTAGTTCATATATTACACGTCCAAAAAATATTTGCCTTATGCACATGGAAGCTGAAGTTAATGCCTACATCATGAAGCCAAGAAATAATTTTTAAATTTTTTTTAATGAAAGGGTCACAAAAAGTTCATAAAAAAAGTAAAGATACAATATTCAAGAACTTTTGAAATCATTTGGGGTCCCCGAAGAAATTTTTGTATTTTGAAGCTTCTGAAAAAAGCTACAAGCCTTCGAACTTGCAATAGTGTCAGAATGACACTCTAATGCGGATGAGGGTTAATCGTTAACGTGAAACAAATTGAATATTAAAACATAAAACCTGAATGAAGATGAAATGTTTTCGAAACGATGCTGTTATCGGTTATCATAGAAAAAAAATAGAAAAGAAATCCAAATTAAGTAGGCACTAACCTAAATAAAGACTCCAAAACTAAAAAAAAAAACATATAACTGAAGAAACCAGACCAGACTTGAAAATCTCAATGAGTTTTCTGAAATATGTAAAAAAATAAACTTAATATCATTGAAATATTTTTGGAGAATCATTTAATGAAATGTTTTCATGATCAAAATAATAATGTTCGATTGGAAAATAATAATCTACTTTAGTAGAGGATAATTTTTTTTTATAGAAGAACCTCAAACTTCGGTTAAATCAGTTAAAAAAACTTCAATTTGAATTTCAAATCTGATAATCATACTAGAATGGAAATTCAATAGAGAAAGTCAATACAGAACTCGGTTGTTAATTTGGACGCTTTTTAATCTCGGCAATCGGCCTCTAATGCTTTTATTCGAATCTTTCTTGAAAGATTTTACACTTCACGGACACTTCCTTGCGTCGTTGTATTGAAATTCACAAATTGATTGAAATTTCGATAGTTAGGATATTCATTGGGCCAGCACTACTGTTGTTTTCAGATAAAGGGTGTCCACGATGAAATTGCCACACTTTGAAATTGCTCTAACCTTTTAACCGTTGGGTAGAATTTAATGAAAATTTGAGTAGATCTAGTTCGAAGTGCATTGTTTGCATCCTGCAGGTTTTAAAGTCCTGTGATTAAAACTCGGGGAAATGGAGTCGGAAAAACAGCACGTGCGTGATAAAATCTTGCGCATTCATTACGAGAACAAGGTTCTCTCGCATCGTTCCATCGCTAAAACGAATTCCACGGTGTCGCGAGTGATTAGGCGGATCGAAGAACGATTGACCACCGATCGGAAGCCCAGAAGTGAAGGAAAAAGTATTCCGTACAACACCTAAAAACACCGCCTAAAAACACCGTCAACATGCTGACGAAAGTTGAAATGCTGCATCATGGACGACGAAACATATGTGAAGGCCAACTTCAAACAGTTCCGGAGCATGTCCGCATTCACAAGATATCCCAATTTGCGAATGAATTCCTGGTTTGGCAAGCCACGTGTGGGAAGCGGAGTGCACCTTTCGTGACCAAGGACACGATGAACGGACAGATGTACATGAAAGAGTGCCTCCAGAAGCGGCTGCTTCCTCTCCTGAAGGCCCACAACGTTCCAATAATCTTCTGGCCGGATTTGGCCTCATGCCACTTACTCCAAGGACATGCTGAAGTGGTATGCGGACAATAATGTAAATTTCGTGCCGAAAATGTTCAACCCTCGCACCTTTAGCACCTTCTTAAAAGACCTGAGGTAGTGAAGACAGTCGAGGAACTGATGAAAGTATGGGTTTACAGCACAACAAAAAATGATTGATTCACAGGTTGTGCAGAATCTTATGGCCGGGGTGGACTGTAAATAAAATACGAGTAAAATGGTAAAACGAAGTTGATATATCAATATTCTGATAAAAATTAGCGTTTTAGACCAATAGGGTAAGTGAGCCCTATTTTGGCATGGTCCTTTTCTTGGCATGCCAACATGTCTTTTAATGTTTTTCATGTCCAAATTGAGCTTAAAAATTTTTAAATATATTTTCATTGCGAAGAGAATAATTTGTTTCAAATCTGTGCATACCGAATTTTTTGATTGTTTGTACTATAATAAAGAAGTTAATTTTTTTCGATCTGCATCCGAGGAAATTATGTTGGAAATCACCGTATGAAAATCAGATGAACTCACCTTTCTAGTGCAACTGTTAAATTCACATGCGATTTCAAACGCGGACATTCATTTGAAAAATTTGCAATAAACACTCATGCTTACAGTTAAACTCGGCAAAAAATCAAAAAATACACGAAAGACTAAAGAGTGAATAATTATTTAGGTTTTGAATAGAAATTTAAAACTAATTTTGTTCCTTTTCTTGGCATGCAACTTAAAGCGAAATACACCACCAGTGTTGGAAGCTGGAAAAAATACATGTTCATTAAAGAGGTATTTTTGGGCTGATGTTTTCCCTAAAACTTCATTTAAAACTACGCACAAATGTTTTCATACTAATTGGGTTGTATGATAAGACCGTTTCTATCAACTTAAGCTTCGAAATAAGTTGAAGAACATAAGTGATTCGACTAACTAAAAGTCATATCCGAGCATTGAAAATGTAAAAATCGATATTTGGGAACCATGAATCGAAGGTACATTGGTATGCGTGCGAACAGCATTTGCATTGCAGCCTGCCGAGCAAAAGCCACGTGGTCTCCTACAGAACACAGTGGTTCGAAATATTAAAAAAAAACTAAATTAAATTAAGCATCTCACAAGACTAAAGATGTTTTTCTTATCTAAAAATTGTTAGATCGATGACAATTTATAACTTTAGTATATAAAATAGATAATTAATTGAGTTTTTTAATCGTTTTCTATTGCTTGGGAACCATATACAAACTCAGATTTAAATTTTTGGATTTTTGTTCTAATTTTTTTCATGGAAACAGATATTGGAAGTTCAGGAAAATATCATTTGCTTTCCAATTATTTCTAAAAATATTTTATGTGAGTCGAATTAAAAAAAATGTTTTAGCAAGGTTTACATTCTAACATTTATTTGGCGAGTCAAACCACTGCGCAACGCCCCGGGCATTCGAGATGGCTCTTGCTAGAAGCTTATAATCTCAGCTAACAAATTCAAAAGGGCAAAATTTTAAAATACCATTCAAAGAATTTTTCAATTTTTTACTTAATGAAGCCAAACTTCACAATATGAAGACAGTTGTTTTGTAGTGAAAATAACCCTATGTGTCGCAATCGCCTTGCGGCATTTCTGGACTTCCGACTTTTTGAAATTAAAGCTTATTTTGTGCTTCCCTTTCAACCAAATTTCATCAATGTTTTCAAAAGCCTTCTTGTTGTATGAGTGGCGCCCGGTTTTCCATCGTCGCGTAGAACTTTACGCTAAGCTGACGTCATTCTGTCAGTGGCCTTATATTCAGAATAGCCAACGATTCTGTTAACTGTCAATTGAGCATTGTTGGTAAAGATCTGTTGCACTTTGCTGGTGGCCAAGAATCGGATCATCGAAACGGCAAACAATTGGTACGGCGGCCAAGTAATTGGAGCACCGCAGTGAGTACTTTGCATGAATTTTACTCACATTAATGAAAGTTCCATAGAGAAAACATATTTTTGTTAAACTCTAAGCAAGTTAGCTAGTAAATTCTTCAAAGGATGTTATATAGTGCACTCAACAGGAAGGTAGGAATGTCGAAAAAAAGGGTAAACCATGCCTTAGGTGCCAAGGTCGGGTACATTTACCCTATAGCGTTATTCTCTTCACACTTTCAGTAATCAAACTTTTTCGCTAGTCAGTCGCACCCTTCGGTCCCAACGGCGTCTGATGACCGATTTGGAAAAATGGTGTAGAGCGCATAAACTGACGCAAATTTCAATGATAATCGAAACGATAACATAAGTTTTACTTTGTTCTTGCTCATACTTCTGCTTTAAATATTTCAGATTATCCGGTTTATTGATTTATCCACACTGCAAACAATCCACACCTAGGATGTATGTTTCCTCACACATAAGGTCTTCAAAACCGATCTACGCATAGATTTCATAGACTGTTTCGATAACGAACACCTCATAATTTTTTATTTCCCTCCGAAAAACTAATTCTAACAAAATAAAACACCTTCGAGTAGGCAAGCAAGTAAACGCCTAGATCTAGGCAAATGTAAGAGTGCAATGTAGGCTTATAATATTTATGTGTGAGTTTTTATAACTTTTATGTGACGCATATAAAAGTCATAATTTTGTATTCTATATGTGTGGACACGTTATTTTCAAATGGGAATCACATTGCAAAAATTTATGAGGCAAATACATATCCCCAAAATGTGGATTTTTTGCAGTGCAGGATGAAATTCTGGAATGTTTGTTATAAGATATTTTAGTTAATTTAAAATTTATCCATAAATTGCATCTTAATAAAATTTCTCACAAACAAAGCAAAACTTTAAAGATGATGCACTATAGCTAACAATTATGCTAGAAGTTTGTACTAAATGAAAATAGTATATATTTTCTTTATTCTACCTAATTTGTACTGTACTGAATAGGATATCATAAGCTGACAATTACTTTAATTTATTCAAATTTCGACAAAGCTATAAGGAAGATATACCAGCTGCCGTAAAAGCCGTAACTTTTTTATAAATGTTGAGAAAAACATAATTTCAGACTCGCGTGGACTTCTCAAAATATATATAAAATAAAAAGATTCTACATTCCTCGGATTTATTCGGACTTGCTCGGTTTCAAAGTAAAGAGGAAAATTATGGCCTGGCCCGGTTGCCAAAATATTTAAAAACAAGTCCATATTTTGCTGAATTTATTCACATAATTGAAAAAAAACAATCAACTCAAATTGGACTCCATTAGTTTGAGCTTGCTTTATGTAGATTGCTTTTTTTGTTGTTTGAAGAGCGATTTGCATTCTGCAGATGTATCTCTTTATTTTTTGTAATACTGGAGTCTGTTTAAATTTGTCCGGATTGTGTGTTTAAAATTCGAAAAAGGATGACCAGATTTTACCAAGTGTTTATAAGAATTTGTTCAACCCGCATAAATGCTGTTAAAATTTTGCATTGCTTACTCTAGGAGGCCCAATGAGGGTATCTGTTCGCCCCCCCTCAACATGTTATATCTTACGTTCAAGTATCAGGTATCAGAAAAGGGGTGGGCTTAATAGCGGCACTTTATCCAAACAAACGGGAAAATTGTGCCTAGCCTTTTTTTTCACAGCTTTCATCATATACCTGAGAAACCTGAAAACCATAAAAGGATTAGAAAATTAGTAAATATTGGTTGAAAAATGGCAGATTGTTATTTTAGTTTAAATTCTTAGAATTAGATGCACTTTTAACAGGATAGGCGAGAGTACATAAAAGCTTTCTAGGAAACGAAAAACAGGCATATATGAGCTAAAATGAATCAAACATTATTGATTCACAACTACAAAATTCAGGAGATTTGAGTTTACAATGATCAGAAAATGTTGTAACCAGTACCTCTGAATCATAGCTTAACCATACAGGAGATTCAGAACACAAAGTCTTGTTATTATATATTTTTATTTAACTGACCAGTTAGCGCTCTGGTTAGACGACTACAATGAGTTTCTGTGACGCCAAATTTGAAACAAGCGATATTAACACTGCACGAAACTGTAGCTGTGGATTCCAGAACCAGGATTGACGTATGATAACGAAATATCAGAGTACGATGTTAGAGCAGCTTTGACTCTTCTTAACACTATAACCATTCTAAAGCTAAGGGATCATGTGTCAATACAAGAGAAGTGACATATATTAGGTGAAACAGATATGACTGTCGACATGCGATGCAAGTTTTGATCAAAAACTTGGTTTAATAGGGAATTTTAAAGCCTTTTGGCAACCTAAAGAAAATATTTTTTGAACATTTTTTCCATGGAAACGGTATTTAAAAATTAAATATCTTTATATGAAAGGACATTTACCTCCACAAAGTTCTATTACCAATCCAAAGATAGAAGGGACCTAACACTTGTCCATTAGTTATAAGGAAAATACACTAATTTTACGCTTGATGTAACAGATCTAACTGATGTAATTTAGATCATATTCTTCTATGATTTCAAATCGGTTAATATTAACAGATAGCCAAAAGCAATAGGACCGTAAGCGATGCGTTTGCGATTCACATTTTAGAAAAAAAAAAAAAAAGACATACACCGTCTTAGCCGATTTAGGCTTTACAGACTGAATAAATGACATGGACAACTTAAGATTAACATTAACCACCCAGTACCGAGATGGGAATCGAACCCATGTCATCAGCGGACCAGCGATTACCGTCTTAGCACGCTAACCACTCGACCACCGAGACGTACAATTTGAACACTTGTGAAGAGATTTTGTTAAACGGAATTACTAGGATTGCAAAGAGATTAGTTAAATGAAAAATCATATTCCAAATTGGCAATACAAGAAAATTTGGAAGAATACAGCTTGTGCAAATGCATGTACTACATATGCACTATTGGCATACCCTTCTCGAGAGAAAATACGTACAAAAGTTCAAAAATACTAGCAAGGATTTAAAACTGATTCATCATGGTAAATAATCCAAAGTTTCAATAAATTGCAACAAATTGGACAAAACCTTGCATACATTAAACTGACATACAACCTACCATCGCACAACATCGAAAAATCGAATTATTCTAGATCGAAAATTTGGGAAAATCTCGCATACAAAAGGTGATGCGATTCCCATTATTTACCGGTTGTCTTTCGCTGTTCCAATTGTTTGAATCTTCGAAAAATTTAAAAATTGAACTTTATTTAATACCCCCGAAAAAATCAAAGAAGGGGAGGGGGCGGGGGATGTGGGCGTGGTTGTGACAAGAGAAGAAATTCAAATTATTTACGGCCTCATTTGGTTGTTAGAAAAAGCTCATAAAATATTTTTTTTGATGATTCTGCTGAAAAAAGTCTTATAAAATAGATCTTACATAACTAAATCTAAATTTCAAATTTTGTAAACACAAAACACTGATTAGTAATTTATACTGATGTTATGAAATCGCTTGGTACATCTTTGTACCTGAAAGAATTAGAGGTATCAAAGAACGAAAGAACATAAGCCTTAAATATCATGAATTTTTCAAAAAAAAATACAACGGCTCTTGAACCTTCAACCAGCGTCGATTTTCCGGCTCATAGGGCCTAGGAAAAAAACCTCCACTGTTGACGATTAAGAGCCAGTATCTTCCCTTTGTCCCAGTCAAGATTTTCGTCAATTAGTGTCTGTGTTTTGATGCTAAAAGGACATTAGGGTGGCTTAAAAATAAGCGTATGATACAGAATCAAAAGCTTCGGGCGGAAATCGTTCCTTGGTCTGCCAGACGGCCTCATGTAAAATTTCAACTCTCAGGTTTAACTTTAAGAGGTCCCTCTGGACCCTCAAGTTTGTATGGAAATTAGACACCATTTGTTCTAGTGAAACTTTTCGATGGCGTTAATTTTAGAGCGTTATTTAGCTCATTTCCTGTGAAGACCGTCAGATGGTACGAGTATCGTCAAAAAATTATTAAGAGTAAAAGAGAGAAAATCCTGGTTTCTATAATTCGGCGATGCAATCGGAAAGTTCACGTAAACGATCTTTTCAAAGGATTTTAGAAATCTGGAGGTTCATGAAACTACATCAGAGATGAGCAATCTGTGCAACCATTTTTTAAAACTAGCTCTGTCTTTCTATACCACGCTTTAAACTTTTCCTACTCCTCATCAGTCCCTGAAATTTTTACCCGTTGCAGTCCCTGAAGTGTCAATTTTCACTCCGAACTAAAACCAATATATCACTCTTGTTTTTTTCAACCGATTTTTACCAAACTTAAAGTTTTGGAAACCTCGTAATGTAACTCAAATATGTTTCTCAAACAATATTCAGCTACAAAAGTTCAGTTTTCCGTTATTCAAAGTTCAAGAATAAAAAATCAGCATATTTAATGTAACTACACTGCTAGAATCGGTATGAAGTTTCCTTTCTCATGAATATAAATTTATTGCAAAAATTTTGCGTTGAGTTTAAGTGCAAGAAAATCTGAGAAATTGACACAATGTTCGAAAACCTTTAAAAATTCGTCAAAAATTCTGTGTTTTTTATTTTGAAAATCTGAGGATGTGAAATTGTGCCAGATTACGTTAACTTTCCAATTCTCTTTTCAAAATTTATTTGGTATGACTTAAACAATTTTGATGGTTCAACGGAAAACTGAAGTGTTGCAGGTGAATATTTTCTAAAAATTATGTTTGAGTTGTAACGTAACTAAAACTTTCCAAAATTAAAATTTTGTAAAAATCGGTTAGAAAATAAGTAAGATACAGTAGTTTCAAGCGAGGAGTGTCAAATTGACACTCAAGGTCTAATTAGAAATTTTTTTTCCTGAACTTTTTTTTTCCTGGGCTTGCATCCATATAATAGTAATGATGCAAAATTTAAGGTTTGAAGAATTCATTGAGGGTCCTCGAAGAACTTTTTTTTATTTGTATGTACCCGAATAAAGTTACAAGCCGCCGAACTTTCGATAGTGTGATATTGACATTCAAGAACGGATTAGGGTAAAGATTATTTATTCGGAGATATTCATCCTATTGGATGGTTCATTCCATTTAGGGTTAAAATAAAGCTCATTGGAAATTAGTAAACTACAAATTAGGTACTATTATTTCATGAGTGTCTGGCAATTTAAATAATATTGAAATAATAAGAATTGATTATTTTCGCATTTGTTAAAATTATTCTCCTAGCGTGAAAAGTTTGAACGAATTCTTTAAATTTAATATCCATCCTGTATTAGGCGGCATCCATAAATTACGTAACGCAAAAAATGCACTTTTTTGACCCCCTCCCCCCCGTATGTCACAACTTGTAACGCTTCGACGTACCCCCCTCTGAAAATTACGTAACGCTGATAATTACCCCCCCCCATCTTATCATGTTTTTGAATACTGATTTTTGAAGCTAAAATAAAAATGTTAACAAAATTTTTCAACGTTCTTCTAAACGGAATTGATATCTATCCAAATTGCTCCTTAGTTTTCATTTTCGATAACTCTCTAATAAATTGATTGTCTCATTACGAGCTGCTCTGCTTGTTAACTGATGAACTATGTACCTTGTTTACTTTATTTTGTTCAAGGAGTATGCAAAATAAATTCCACTTAGTATTATTCGTTGGAAGAATCAATATTGCTTTTTTAAATCAATTGATAAAAAATAGTGAAATATCCGTCTTAAGGTTGAATTGAGTTCTTGGGGGTAAATGTACATAATAATCCGTTTTCCAACGGTTATTTCACAGATATTCAATACCGTCTATCTCAGAATCTTCAAAGAGGAAAGGTTACAAACCAGTTTCAATCATGTTGAAGCTTACAAATTTTAAGCGGATTTTAGTTTGATTATCATTCAGCAAACATTGCATGTCATCAAAAAAGCTGCGATTAAACTGAATTTTTTAAGGAAAAAATCGTTACGTAACGATGAACATACCTCTCTCCCTCCCCTATGTCACAATTCGTAACGCTCGAGCTTACTCCCTCCCCCCCCTAGGAGCGATACGTAATTTATGGATGCCCCCTTATGACTAGGTTCATATTAACAATAAGCATGATAGAGGGTGGCAAAATAAGGTGTTGTCCGGTTTATTGTTACGCTGATCATGACATAAATAAACATAAGGCGCCAACAGACTAAGCTCCATCAAAACTAATGCCAGACAACAACTGTGAAAATGATCGTCACAACACCAGTATATATTTCAGGTGTACTTAAAAGGAAAAATATATAAAATTACACGTAAACTCCAAAAGAAATATCTCCATAAAACGTTTTTCTCAGCAACTTGAGGTAATGAGGAAGGTAAAGTCGGCGTGTCTGTAAACAAAACAAACGACTCTAAATCGGCGCGACACATCTTACTGTACCCAGTTGTATATAAATATGTGATCATTTGGGTAGATTAATTAATGCAAAATTAAATGCATTCGAGCAAGATGCTCGTTTTCCTGTCAATTCTGGTAGTGACTTCTTGTATACAAATTGCGTTCGGACAGCAACATTGGGAATCGCCATATAGTCACACGTTTCAACGAGCCGCGTCGGAATGTGCCGGATATCTACGCTTATCGAACGCAGTGTTGGCCAACTGCCAAACCAACAACGCTTATCCCGAAGACTTGATTTGTATGGATCTGGTTCACTGTATCCTGGTCGATCTGCGCGCCTGGACTAATCGGAATGGTTTCGTACGTCAACAGCTGGAGGTATTCCTGGCAAAACATGGCAATTACAATCCACAGAATTTGCAAACGTGTCTAGATCAAGAACTGGCAGCGTTACCTCCCAGAGACTTCATTCCGAGATCTTACAAGACATTCAAGTGCTATCTCACCCACTACGGTTTTCCGACAACGCAAAGCAAATTTCTCAGATATTCTGACCCGGACCGAGATATCATGTTCAGAGAGGCTATCGATATGTCTAATCTTACTGTTGCTGCATTGGATGCGTTTGTCAACGGGGATTTCCTTTCGCCGCAAATCACTAACTTGGGATACATCTTCGTGCTTCGACTCGGATTCTACACTCCGGAAGCTGGATTCAACAAAGAAGTCCTTTACATCCAGCTGGGTGATGAGGACATTTTTAGCGACGAGGTTAGCCAATGTGAGGACAGTGTTAAGCAGCAGTACTGTGAGGAGCCGGAACGTGTCGCCAGAATCTGGCTTCAGTGTTATTCCAAGTATAATTTCCTTTTAACACTATTGCAAGGAATAGCTAGAGAAGTAGCGCAGGAAGCTGCAGACAGGTGCAGCGGGATCACCACGTCACAGCCTAATCAAGGTTGAGCGAAATAAAAAACCTTTATTGCCTTTGGAACCTCTAAACATGGATGTCAAATAGACAGTAATAAACGCTTCACTTTAGAGCCCATTCTTTAAACCATTCGATTGTATTCTTTTGAAACCCCTTGCAAATAAACAGATTTTCTAAGGTCTTAAAACTTCATTCTTTGAATTAATAAGTCAATCCCAAAAAAGGGAATTAAAATCTACTGAAACAGTTGTATTGATCTGACAACAATCTCTAGAGACTGTTGTTTACTGGGGGAAGATGGAGGTAATTTCATTTCATACTTTGCGTAAAACAAATTTCGATATTATTAGTTAAATTGTACTCTATGTAATAGTTCTGCCTTTTCTCGAATACTTTAAATCGCATTCAATTTCGTCATGAAATACAGATTTTTCCAATGAATTCAATTATTAAAAAGTGAAAAGTATTGAACAGGTAAGAAAATTTATAAATAAATTGAGAAAATAAAAAAAAATATCTCGAAAACACTAGAACGATCATAATTTTTATCTTTTCTTTTAATGCTTGGGTTTTTGCCATTTTGACATTTTTGTCGTTTTTGTTATTTTAGAGTTTTTATTGTTTTGTCATTAACGTATTTTTTTCGCTTTTTGATATTTTTGTCAATCATGTGGTTTTTGTAAATTTTGCAACTTTTGTTTTTTTTGTAATTTATCTTATTATGCCCTTTTTCTTATTTTCGTCATTTTAGTGATTTTTAATTTTTGTTATGATTGCAATTTTGTCATCATGTCATTTTTTTATGTGTCATACTTGTCAATGTTGATTATTTTTTTCAAAATGAACATTTTTGTGACATTTTACTTCATGTCTGTTTTGTAATTTTCAACATTATTGAGAATTGGCATTTCCGGTCGATTTTATGTTTATTATCAGATTTGTCTTTATTCGTATTAGTCATAATTTTTATTATTTTCGTCATTTCTGTCATTTTCATCATTCTTCACTTTTGCCATAAGCGTCATTTTCTGTTATGTTGGTTATGTTTGTCCATTTTTAGTTTTTGTCGTTTTTGTAATTTTTTTTCATTTTGTCATTTATGTAATCGTTCATGTAATTTTTAATTCATCTTTGTTATTTTTGTCGAAATTTTTCATCAGTTTTTGAGTGTTTGATACTATTTTTGTTATTTGATACAAGCTTTTGTTTTTTTCAGTTTTTGTCATTTCTTTTAATACTTCTCAGTTAGGTCATTATTGCCATGTTTTTCATTTTTCGCCATTTTTGTTTTCTGTGTCACTTTTTATTTGATTATTGAATTTAATCGTTCATGTCATTTTAGTTATACGTAATTGAGTTTTTTCGACTTTTGCCGTTTTTTTTTTATTATTATAATTTAAGCAATTTATTGTTTTTTTTCTCAAAGTTTGTCATTTTGTAAATTATATTACTTGTGTTATTTTCCATCATATCGACTTGAACCATTTCTGTCATTATCGTCGTTTTTTTACTTTTGTCATAAATGTTATTTTGATTGGGTCTGTATTATTTTATTTTCAAATTTAATTATGTCATTTTTGTCATATTTTAGACTTCGTCATTTTGGTCGCTTATTGTATTTTTGTCATTCGAACCATTTTTGAGTTTTCGTCATTTTTGACATAAGCGTTATTTTTTCACCATTTTGTCGTTTTTGCATTTTTGTTGTTGTTGTTTTTGTTATTGTTTGTCAATATTGTTTCTATTTATCATAATGTGATATTTATCATTTTGTCATTTTTGTGATTTTAGCATTTCTTGTTTCATTTGAAATTTTTGTCGTTTTTGTCATTTTTGTCTTCAGTGCTATTTTTATCATTTCTGTCATTTTAGTTGCTTTTGTCATTTTTTAGAGCTCGTCATTCTGTCATCCCAATAAATATTTTGGCTGTTTGAAAACTAGGTTAGGCAAATAGAAATTTGCTGCAGCATCTTTTCGACAAAAACTGAGCACTTTTTGAAAAAAGTTGTGATCGTATAAGAAAAAAAAAAACTCGTGCCAGATCCAAACGAAATCAACAAAACTATTGTTTTATAGATAAGGCATGCTCAGTTTGTTGAAATTTGGAAACCTGTTCAAGGTAAAGCTTTTTAAAAGACTGAAAAAAGTTTGTTTCCTGCTCACTGATCGGTGATTTAATCAGGCCACATTGACATTTGAGCATTTTTTCCTGTTTTCAAGCCCTGGCTTAAGAACGGCAATTTGCTGAACAGAAGCTGAGCTAAAGTGTAATAACTGCTTCAGCTTACTGGCTGAATAAAGACGAACTATAACGTGCTATAACCATTTATCATAAGGTTGCCAGGTTGCCCGGATATTTGATACAAGATTTAGAAACAGTCCGGCTCGGCCCGGTTGCCCGGATTTTATTGAAAAATGCCCGGATTTTGCCCGGATTTTTTAAATTAATTCGGCAAACCAAACAAAAAAATAAATTGTGTTGTAATTGAAAAAAAAATTTTTTTTCAATTTTTTATCTTGATTTTTGTTAAGTAATTTCTTGGTTTTGACAAAATTTGCCCGGATATTGCCCGGATTTTTGGTCGTCAATTTAGAAATGAAATTCCCGGATTTTGCCAGGTTTTCAAAGAAAATTGCCCGGATTGTCCGACCCGGATAAGCGCTGAAAAAATTCTGGCAACCTCAATTTATCAGCATTTTAAAAAGTCTTAGTGCAGTCAATGGGAGAAGTTTTTTTTTATTATTTGCAAATGGTTTTATTAAGGCATTTTATTTATAAAGTTTTTATGTGTCGCGGGAGTATTTTTCCTACTTTGGGTTAGTAAGAGGGGGCAATGGGAGAAGTTGTAGAGTTGTTTCTATAACACTTTTTTCTGCCTTTGTTCAACTATTCGCTACCATTGGAATTTGACAAACTGTTAACTGTGGTTAACATGCCATGCATGATGGCGGCCGGATAGAAATGAAAGCGAATTTTTGTTTTCCTTATTCAATGCCATATTTTTATAATTTCCTACTTAGCTTGATTTTGGAATGAATTTTGGTCGCATAAGAACGACAAATTATCATCGCGCCGCAGACTTCATGATTGGTTTTACGTACAGCGACATGCGACCAATAAGCCGGAGGTTTAAAGTTCGGGGCAGTTGAAACGAAAAAAAAAAACAACACAGAGGGGGAACAGTGAGTGCCCAACATCGGGCAGACATTGCTCATTTTTATGGGGGGGTTGAACAATCAATTGACGTTTAATGGCGTTTGTTGAGTAATTTACCCAAATCGAGATGAATTAGTGAATTTTTGAGGCCTTGTTTTAGCCAGATTGCTGAATAAAAATTTAACCACGAAATTTTTCCGCGTTTATTCAGCAAGAAAGTTTTGGGATTTGGTAATTTTTGTCGCATTTTCGTAACTTAAAAATTACAAAGAGGTACAGGGTTAATATAAAGGAAAATAAGTAATGTACTATGAAGTAAAATTCCAGAGAAGTTCCTTTTAATTTGCGAATTGAAATCTCTAGGACAGGAGTTTCCTCATGTATTAACTATCTAGGATTAAAGAAAGTGTAGAAAAAACTTATGATCGCACCATTCCTTAAAATGGATCCTGATCTTTATCTTTCCCAAGGTAACACAATTCCTTTCTTGGATAGGCTTAAACATAGATTCGCAGACGTATAGACGGTTTCCATATCTGGTGATACTAGCTTATCTCTTCTTCTGACTATTTCAAAAAGGTAAGCAGGAAGAAGAGGAATCAGTTGAATCAAAATAGTATCTCATGCTCTCCCTTTTCAAAAATATCAATAATGGCGCCGGCCACGTCCTAGCAGTCAATGGGGAGAAAAATAAAGGAATGTTAATATCCTTCCTTTTTCTCCATTGACTACTAGGACGTTGCCGGTGCCGTTATTGATAATTTTGAAAAGGGAGAGCAAGAGTTTTGTGCGCTGAGAATGTACTGCTAATCTCAAGCACCATTCTTATGGACTTAGCACAAAACTGATGACCATTGGCGATGTGGAATTTATACCGCTTAGCTACGCCAGCGATCATGGAGGAGGAAGTGCATGCATTAAAATGATAGCTTTGCTTAAAAATTTGACGCAATAAATTATGATATTTCATGTTTTTGATTGCCGCTTCTATTTCAGTCAGCGAAGGCGCTTCCGAGTTGACGCCATTTATGCGACTTACTGTTGGCGCTTCAAGCTGCGGGTTCTGTTGGCCATCGCTATTCGTGACTCGGAAGAGTTGTTCGAAGTGCTCAGTCCATCGTTTGAGGTGATCTGTTCGATCGGTCAATAACTGACCTGCTCGGTCTTTCAGCGGCATTCTTGCATTAGTCCTTGCACCACTGAGGCGGCGAGAAATGTCATAAAGTAATCGGATATCTCCATTGGCGGCGGCTCTTTCCCCCTCTTCGGCTAGGGCATAGGTCGGCAACCTGCGGCTCGCGAGCCGCATGCGGCTCTTTTGATGTCAAGCTGCGGCTCTTCAGCTCACTGCGCTTATATTGCAGATATTTTTGAATAAAATATTTATTAATTCGTGCTAAAGCGATAATTGCGTCTTATAACCTTGCACACAGATTTATTTAGGTCCAGAAGAGAGTTCAAAAATTTCATCCGCTGTAGAAACAAGTGAAAATTATTAAACCGCAAAATAGCAGTTTTTGAAGCCTAATTTTACAATTTTTCCAAGATTAAATTTATCATGCACCGTAAATGCAAAGAATAACTATTGTTTTAAAACAAAAAAAAAACTAAAATTTGTTTATTTATTTCTAAAGCGTATGTATATATGTTTTTGAGTGAATCAAACAGAATAGTTGAACTGTAGCTAACAACAAAATCAAAGTTTAACACTTACGAAAAAAGTACTTCTGAGACAGCCTTTGTTTTGAATTCAAACAATGTAATCCTCATCAAATTTTGAAAAATATTTACAACTTTGACAGGTAGAAACAAACATTTTTTGGGAACACCACCTCAATCCTATCTTATTTATTTGAATTGAAAATGATAATTTTAATGTATCTATTTGAATATAGATACCACGTATGAGCCGTTTCAAATAAAATAATTAAAAAAAAATACAAATTTCCCAATAGCATCCCAGATTGCCCGGTTTTAACCGGGCTTGCTCAGATTTTCAAAAAAAAACAATGGGAATGCCAGGTCAGGTCCGGTTGCCCTGATATCGCGAAAAAGGCCCGTTTTTTCCAGGATTATTCACAATATTTACAACCTATTTAAGCGAAACTTATTCGCATGCAGTTTTTGAAATTGTGTGATAATTGTAAGGTTCGAACGCCGCTGACGTGCTTTGGTAAAAATCATTTTCCTGTGTTAATTTTTCAGCTTTTCTCTTGCCTTTTATGCAAAATACCTAGATTTTGGCCGGATTTACCCGGATATTACCTGGTTTAGAGTTTAAAATTTAGAAACCCAATGTCTGGGCCTGAAAACGTACAAAAAAAATCTGGAAAGCTTATTCAATAAATAACGGTTTGGAAAGTAAAAAAGAATTGAGAATTACAAATAAAAAATTGGACAGCTTTTCAAATTCGAATCAGCAATTAGAATTAATGAGAATTTCAATTCTCAAAATACATTTGAAAACTCAATTACAGGTAAAATAATTTGAATCAAAAAATAAATTAACCTCTACACCCCGAAGCAGTTTTTTATACTCATTCAATTGTATGTATTTTTGAAAAAATAACATTTCAAATGTGATGTCTGAAGCCAAGATTTACCAAGAGCTTTTATTTATTTTTGATTAAGAGTTAGGTAATTACCGTTGATTACTGTCTTTTTATTATTTGATAAGAATTTTCAATGAATTGGAATAAAGGCTACAAAATCACATCATTACAGATTTATACTGGGGAATCCACCGTTTTTTTTTCAGTAATCTAAGCTTTAGTAAGCATTGATGAATTATCTACAATTTCATTCTTCATTATTTCACATGTGATATTAAATAACATTTTTAAATTTTATAGATGCCTAAACTCTGAACATTTGTTGGATAGACATATTTAACCTGTTACCAGGATTATGATTTTGAAGATTTAAATTGTTGACTACATAAATTTCAGTTGAATTTAACCCCATACTTCTGGATTTTTAAAAGCATTAAAGCTAATTATGGGGAATTGTCACAAGAAAGCTTGAACATTTTAAGAAAAATTAAATCTATTTCCCTTTATTTTGTTATTTAAAAAGCTTTTCTTTACCGAAGATTATAAATCATGTTATAATGTTCACTTCACCCTCATGCAAAGTATTTATTTAAGCTTAATATGTATGTACCAATGTTAAATTTTATCGACCTGATATTTGCCAACGCATTAAAATTAATATAAAATCACGCCATTTAAGAAGAGATGACGATCCAGAAGAGAATCCATGTATTTAATGGTAATCAGGAACAGATTAAAAAAATATATACAAGTGTAAGAAAAAACTTTAAATGATTTTATAGTAATTTTCGCAAAACTTACGTTATCTGATAATTCATAAATTTTGTTTTTTTTTTCGTTAAAAACAAAAACAATAAATTTTCAATGTGGCTCTTTCAAACTCTGAAATTTTGAAAACTTTAAGATTTTGGCTCTCCTGGCTCTAAAGGTTGCCGACCACTGGGCTAGGGAGTTTGTCCAGGCTCTCTTGTCTCGTCTACAAGCTCGTTTAACTGCCTTTTCCAGCTCCGCATATCGTAAGCGGGCGGCTGCTTTGGCTGACTCGGTACATGCCTGCTCAATTCCGACTTTCGCCTTTCTCCGATCATCGACCATCCTCCAAGTTTCATCCGACATCCATTCACTTCTTCTTCCACAAACTTTACCGAGAGTACCATGGCTCGTCGTGATAAAGGCATTCTTGATTCCACACCACTGTTCTTCGACTGTTCCGTCTGTCGGCAGCTCCGAGGCTTGGGATTCTAGCTGTTCAATGTATGCCCTTTTCCAGTGTTCGGCACAAAAACGCTAATCCGCTAATCGCTAGTTAGTCCGATAACTTTTTGTTAGCGGTTTAATTTTGCCGCTAAATTTTGATTGAGCTAGCGAATTAAAAAGTTCCGCTAGTTTTTGGTTCCGCTAAATGAAGAACGCTAACTTCCATTTACTTGTTTCAAATTCACAAATTATTACTGATAGAAGTAGAGTTTTTGTCATTTGACAAGTAAAGGAGACATCGGGCATCATTCTTACACCAATATGCGCTCCAAGTGAAAATGGTCACTTCGAATAATCTCAGGGCAGAAGTGCCTCATACAGATTACCTTTTTTTTTTCTCTTTAAGTACTTCTTTTCTCAACATTCTCAGACAAACAATTCAATAAATATTGTTAAACACTATTAAACTATTTCAAACATCATTCATATAATTCAAAGCTAGAAGGTCAATTTTTAGATACTGTTTTTTGCTTGCAAAAGTACAGTAAACGGACTACTTGATCAATATTTTACATGACTTTAGCATGGTCGTCCACATGCGGTGATTTGTTGAAATGTGCTTTTTAGGTTGATCGAAAAGCTTTTCCAAATTTCTAAGTTTATTTTAGATCTCACATTACTATCTCACACGGCAAGTCTCGAACAATAAATGCTGAAAAAATCCGCTTTTTTCAACTTGTTTTAAGTGGATGAGATATTTACTTTTCACAAAGCAGTTTTTACAAGTATTTCAAATTAGGTAAAGTAATAATAAGATAGTATCACCATAGAATCAATTTGCATTTTTATTTCATTTAGTTTTTAGATACACGTTTGGCAATGCTCCTATCATGAGAATTTTGCATTACTATTTTGAAAGTTAAAAAAAAGTGAAACCTGGTTAAAGATTTTTCAACAGACTGGGCACAATAAACAATCTGCACTACACAGATTAAAAAAATGTAACCTTACAATACAAGTGATTTTACATTTCTGCATCGTCGCTTGACAATTTTTGAAAAAGAGTATAGCAGCTCAGCCATTTCTATGAAAATTACATGTCAAAGCACGCTTATTCCAGCGCCGGTGTCAGTTTGTCAGTTTTGTTTTGTTTTCATTCCTGTTCGTTTCCCGTCCCGTGCTGCGTCGGCAAAAGATGTTAGTTTTTTTTTCAATCAAATCGTGGTTGCGGATTAAAGGTAAATCAATATTAAAAATAACTATGATTGACTTGATAATTTCACACTAATTGCTGTTCTTTACAGGAAATATTGATGCTGAATCCCCAAAACCCAAAGCCCCAAATGTGCGACAATTTTCTGCTGTCTTATCGAACCAGCCGTCGAGCCGCCGTTGTCGGCGGAATCGTCAACGAAGATCAGTGCAAGTGTTGTTAATCAATCAGCAAGTGTGATTAACGTGAAATAAATTTTTTTCTGCATAAAAACGGTGATTTTTTTTATTTTGCGAAACCACTTCCTGTCCAATAAGATTCGTAAGATGTGCTAAATAATGTAAATATACAGTAAACAACAGCATTGAATGCTATCGGGAATTTACATGAATCGTGCAGTATTATCACTTGTGATTAGCCGATTCCTTTCTACCCATGCAGTTGCATGTAAATCTACGTGGATTTTTCTAAGTGTGTATGTTTGTAAAGTATTTGAGCAAATGAATTGAGATGCTACCATAATCCATGCTGTTGCCATCCTGTTTACGTTATTGTTTATCAACAGTTAGCGATTAGCGATTTGCGCTTTCAGCTTGAAGCGATAACTTTTTCCGCTCATTTAGCGGTTTTAATAAGCGATCGCTAAATTTGAATGAGGTAGCGATTTAATTAGCGTCGCTAATTTTTCAATTAGCGATGCCGGACACTGCCCTTTTCACCTCTGGATTCTCCAACCGGCGGACGTCGTATCGACACCCGACTTTCTCCTCGCGCCGTTGGACACGCGCAACTCTCAGTCGTATCTCGCCAAGGACGAGGTGATGGTCAGATGCAATGTCTGCGCTTCGTTTGTTGCGGACATCAAGAAGGCTCCTTCTCCATTTTCGGCTGATGCAGATGTGGTCAATTTGATTTTCTGTTCGGCCATTTCGGGATACCCAAGTGACCTTATGTGCTGGTCGATGGGGGAAGAGCGATCCACCGATCACCATGTTATTGTTGCCACAAAATTCTACTAACAGCTCTCCGTTTTCGCTCATCTGTCCTAGGCCATGGCGCCCCATGATGCGCTCAAGGTCTTGATTGTCGGAGCCAATCTTTGCGTTGAAGTCGCCCAAATGGATTTGAATGTCACCCTTCGGAATTCTCTCTACCACGCTGTTCAGTTGACTGTAAAACTGCTCTTTCTCCTGCAAATCGGCAACGTCAGTTGGCGCATAACACTGGACCATTGTAAGGTTTCTAACCCGTGTTCTAAATCTGGCTACGATTATTCTTTCGTTTATCGGTTCCCATCTAATGAGGGCCGCGTAGGCCTGCGGGCTTAACAGGAAACCAACTCCTCGTTCCCGAGTAGCATGTTCTCCTCGTATGCCAGAGTAAAGCAGGACTTGCCCGGACTGTGTCCTGTGTTCTCCAGTGTTAGGCCAACGGACTTCGCTCAGTCCCAGAATTTCAAGCTTGAGGCGGCTAGCTTCTCTAGCAAGTTGAGCCAGCTTGCCTTGTTGAGCAAGGGTTAAAACATTCCAAGTTCCAATTCGTGTCCGTGTTTTCATGCTAAAAGTCGTCGCCAAAGTTCCAGATCGGTCATTTCTTTCGGATTCCGTAACAAGTTATGAATCGGGAGCAGTAGGTTGTTAGCCTAAAGTCCCTATCCCGCGATGGGGCTGCCATCTTGGACTTAGCTGGCGGGAGCCGCATTTCATAAATTCAGCCGCTTGATGCAAGACAGACGCTGTTTGAGCCGCCCCTGACCTGGAGAACAGACGCTCGGTTGTTGTTGCACGCCGCCCCTGACCTGGGGAACAGACGCGTGCGGCCACCTTCTCAGTCTGCATGCGACCAAAGCATCCACCGGGGTTGGGTACCCGATCTCCGCTTAGGTTACTCGCACCCCAGCCGGCACCGCGGGGAGGTAGAGATAGGAGTTGTGAATAAGAGGTGATATGACCACTATGGGGTCTCGTGTTGCACATTATCCACCGTTTACCAGCCAAGCATTTGTTAAGGTAGAATAAAAAGTTATTTAATAACACAAATTTTCCAAGTGGTTATTTATCAAAATTGGTTAATAATTGAAGAAGTTATGGCTACATTACCATAACAGATTTTTTTTCGTTTTCGAATAATTTAACTAACCGCAGTGTACTTATCTTAATATAGTACTAATATAAATTAAACATGATAAATCTAACTCGCTCTAAGCTAAAATTACTCATTAGCAGCTTACCAGATGGTTACATGCCAAATTTCAGAAAGATCTGACCATAGGGAAGGGTTGCATGAGTCTCAGTGTGAATGTGATTCTAGGTTATTTTGCTCGGGAGGAACAAAAAATATTGGTATTTCATTGATAACTATTGTCTTCACCATCCGATTGTTTTTTTTTTTGAATTATTTTATTAAAGCCTAAGTTGAGACAAGTATTTCACTTGAAGACTGCAACACGGTTCGACTTGAAACAAAAAAGTTATTGCCGTTCATAGATTGTATTTTGGCCGCAAATTATCGACTAACACGCAATGAGTACATTATACGCATTGCATTTTATACGACAATCTACGGCCAAGATACAACCTTTGAAGTGCAAATTTCCTCAACTTAAATATACATACATAAAAGAGATGGGAGAATCTAAGTATAAGCACTTTTTTTGTTTTTCAAAATTTCATATTTGGAGCATAGCTCAAAAACTGTTTTACTGAGTATTTTTTGAATTTCAATTTCGGATTCAGCGCGCGATTTCGCATTGAAAGCGACCGTTAGTATACACCGAGTTAAAAAATGCTGTAAACTAGTGTAATTAATCCTTGCACGATTACTAGTTTTATCCATTTCTCTATTAACCCCCTGATAAGAACAGTCAAAAATAGTATATAAAAGTAGTTGGAGCAAAAAAAAACACTTCATTAACCAGGCTGCAGGAAGTGGGCTAACAATTCGCCGTGTTGCGTTACCCTAATTGAAATAAAAACAGTCGTAAAAGAATGCTTCATGTTGCGTCTTGATTATGAGGAAGACGAAAACTCCCACATGTCGTGTCTATAAGCTAAACGTGTGTCCACGCCGATTCTACGTACCTTCGCATTTCGTCATGGCAGTGTACAAATATGTGTTCCCTAAGACCTGATCTTCTAATGTAAATTTTATTGTAACTAGCAGGATGCTCCTTTTCGCATCAATTCTAGTGACTCTTACTGTACAAATCGTGGATGGAGCTCTACAACACTGGCTCTCACCATATCGTCATACTTTCCAAAGGGCAGTGTCCGAATGTTCCAGTTATCTGCGCTTATCCCAGGAAACCATTTGCTACTGCCAGGAAAACGATTATCCCGAAGAACCGGAATGTTTGAATCTGGTTCACTGTATCCTGGTTGATTTGCGCGCCTGGAGTGATCGGGAAGGTTTGGTGCCTCAACAATTGGAAGTGTTCTTGAAGCGAAAGTGTGAATGTGATCAATTTTTTAAACGTAATACGCGAGAGTGTTTAGACCAGGATCTGGCAAATCTAGATCCAAAGAACCATACGCTACGGTCTTACAAAACCTTTAAATGCTACCTCAAACATTGGGGTACTCCTTCGACCGAAAGAAATTTGCTCAGATATTCAGACCGAGAACGTGAAATATTCTACAGAGAGTCGTTTGAAATTTCGAATATTCCTCTGAGTGCACTGGAAGAGTTCAGCCGGGGTACTTACGACATTCCGGAGTTTCTTGAGTTAGGTTACACCTACTTGATTCGGATCGGATACTACATTCCAGGTTTTGGATTCAACAAAGAAAGGCTCTACATCCAGTTTGGTGATGAAGAAATTTTCGGTGATGAAGTGAGGCAATGCGAGATCAACATTCAGCAGGAGGTTTGTGACGAAATAGAACGAATACCGAAAATTTTCTTCCAATGTTATAAGCAACCGTCGGTCTTGAATGTACTGCAAGAAGTAGCTGGTAAAGTGGTTGCAGAATCGAGAAGCCCCTGTGATAATCCCGTTACTACCACAGAGCCACCGGCCGAAGAATGCACAACAGTCACGGAATCCAGCTGCAAATGCGAAACTACAACTACAAATGCGATAGCATGTGCTCAGTGAATGGAGCCAATTAGAAATGAAGCCATTGTTACTAAACCTTCTGGAAATTTCAGATTTAACTCGTTAATAAAAATTTGAAATTAATTCAAAAACATTGGTTAACTCTTTCCTTTAACAATCCGATAATTCGAATAAAAATTTAAATCTGTAGTTTTGGGACATAATCATAATCAAAATAAACAGAAATCAGACTTTCTGTGAAACTGGTGTAGCTTAAAGGTCGTTTTGACCTTCCTTTGAATAGTGCCTGTTTCTAGCGGAAGTATAATCTCCATAAAATATTCCATCATTAAATCTGAGATCAAATCATTTTCATAATTGAACCGCAACCGTTAAATTAACAGTTTTCTATGCAACTATCGATCTATAAGTAGTGGATTCGAAAAAATGCAAGACTTTTTTTGGAATAACTTTTGAATGCATGGATGGAAATCGATAAAGTTTCCAGTGAAGGTACCTAGTAATGTAATGTAAACGTTTTCAAAACTTGATGATAATCTGTCAAGTGGTTTTTGGGATAGCGTTCAATACGGAAGCTTATTGACATTTTTTTCGGGCAGGATCGAGAAAAATCTAGAAAAGTCCCAGTGGGAGACCCAAAAATAGCTGAAAAACACAACCTCGTGACACAACCTGATGAACAATATTCCTCCAATTCACTCGGTTCATGGTAACCGTTCTCCAACTTCACGGGCATCCCACATGCATTGGCCAGATCACGCTCTACTTGGTCTAACCACCTCGCTCGCTGCGCCTCTGCTCAACTGGCTCCTACCGGATTGGCAGCGAACGCTTGTTTTCAGGACAGTCGTCCGGCATTCTTGCAACATGTCCTGCCCAGCGTATCCGTTCAGCCTTCACCACCTTCGGGATACCGGGTTCGCCGTAGAGTCGCGCGAGCTCGTTGTTCCACACTCCGTTCTCCTGCATGCCGTCAAAGATATGGTTCTTAACACTCGTCGCTTGAATACTCCGAGTGTGCGCAGGTCCACCTTGAAGCAATATCGTCTCGTGCCCGTTGAGAACAACCGGTCTAATGAGCGCTGTGTCTTCTCGACCGCAGTTGCTCGTGGAATCCATAGTAGACACGACTTCCGCTCATAACTCGCCGCCGGATCTCAAAACTGGTGTCATTATCCGCGGTGACCCAGTGAGCCGAGATAGACAAAGTCTACGACTATCTCCAGCTCGTCACCGTTGATGGTGACCTCGTTATTTTTCGACAAGCGCGCTTGGTCGGTCTCGGACCTGCAGGCCAGTGTATAATTCGTCTTGGACGTATTAATCATCAACCCAATTCCTCCTGCTTCGCGTTTCAGTTTGCGGTAGATCTCCTCCACCGCCGCAGATGATCTGCCGACTTTATCAATATCGTCGGAAAAGCAGATAAGTTGACTGGATCTGTTGAAAATCGTGCCCCGCATTTCGTCCATCGCTCGTCGAATAACACCTTCTAGTGCCACGTTGAACATCATGCAGGATAGACCATCACCTTGTCGAAGCCCCCTGCGCGATTCGAATGAACTCGACAATTCACCCGAAATCCGCACACAGCACTGCGTTCCATCCATCGTCGCCTTGATCAGTCTGATCAGCTTCCCGGAAAAGCCGTTCTCGTCCATGGTTTTCCATAGCTCGTTACGGTCGATCGTGTCGTATGCGGCTTTGAAGTCGATGAATAGATGGTGCGTGGGGACCTGGTGTTCACGGCATTTTTGGAGGATTTGCCGTAATGTGAATATCTGGTCCGTCGTTGACCGTCCCTCCATGAAGCCGGTCTGATGACTTCCCACGAATCTGTTTGCTTGTGGCGTTAGACGCCGCACACAGGGGTAAAACATGAAAAAGGCGATCAAAACTGTTTTCTGCGGCGGAGTAGAATTCGGGACAACACTTTGTAGGCGGCATTGAGGACAGTGATCGCTCGGTAGTTCTCACAGTCCAATTTGTCGCCCTTCTTATAGATGGGGCGTATTACCCCCTCCTTCCACTCCTCCGGTAGCTGTTCTATGTTACAGATCCGGACAATCAACCGGTGTAGACATTCGGCCAACTTGTCCTGGCCCATTTTGATGAGTTCAGCTGCGATACCATCCTTCACAGCCGACTTGTTTCTATTCAGATGGTGAATGGCTTCCTCAACTTCACTCATCGTTGGGAGTGGCTCCTCTACGTCGTTGGCTACGCCGGCGATGTACCTTCCCCCACCGTCTTGATCTCCTGCATGTGCGCCGTTCAGGTGTTCATCGAAGTGCTGCTTCCACCTTTTGATCACCTCACGATTGTCCGTCAGGAAACCCCCGTCCTTATCCCGGCACATTTCGGCTTGCGGCACGAAGCCTTTGCGGGATGCGTTGAGTTTCTGATAGAACTTTCGTCTTTCTTGGGAACGATGCAGCTGCTTCAGCTCCTCGTGCTCCTCCTCCTCCAGACGGCGCTTTTTCTCCTGGAAAATTCGGACTCGCTGCCTCTTCCGCTGTCGGTGATTTTCCACATTTCGACGGGTGCCTCTTTGCACTACTGCCGCCCGCGCGGCATTCTTTTCGTCCATCACCTTCCTACACTCCTCGTCGAACCAGTCGTTCCGTCGAGTTCGCTCCACATAACCGATGACGTTCTGCGCAGCACTGTTGATGGCTGTCTTGATGATATCCCAACAGTCCTCGAGAGGGGCTTCGTCAAGCTCGCCCTCTGCAGGTAGCGCTGCTTCGACCTAAGGTTGCTTCAGTCGCGCGGTATTTAACCGAGGCGGGCGACGATTTCGTGTGTTGTTCACTACGGAGAGTTTTGGGCGCATCTTCACCATCACCAAATAAAGGGTGATACGGTCAAAATTTGGTCAATATCAACTTGAAGTATTTCTTTCGATTTTGCATTTAAAAAACCTGAACACCCCTGATTTTGAAGGTGTGTGTGTTTAGAATTTTGCACTCTTCAGTTGTCAAAATGCTTTCCAAGGAAGAAGAGCAGCGTATCAAAATTTTGCTCGCGCATCGCGGAAATCCGAGCTACTCGCACGCAAAGCTGGAAAAATCGCTAAAAGTTGTCAAATCAACCGTTACAAATGTAATTAAAGTGTTTGGGGAACGTTTGTCGACAGCCAGGAAGTCTGGATCGGGGGGAAATCGAAAACCGGAAGCCGCTGAGACGCCAAAGAGAGTTGCCGGTAGTTTCAAGCGAATCACTAACCTCTCTCTCCGAGATGCCACAAATAAGCTGGGTGTATTGTCTACAACCGTGCATCGAGCCAAAAAACGAGCCGAACTATCGACTTACAAGAATGTAGTGACTCCAAATCGCGATGATAAACAAAGTACGATGGCCAAAGCGCGATCCCGGAGGCTGTAAACGACGATGCTGACGAAGTTTGACTGCGTGGTAATGGACGACGAAACCCACGTCAAAGCCGACTACAAGCAGCTTCCAGGACAGGAGTTTTATACGGCAAAAGGAAGGGAAAAGGTAGCACATATTTTCAAGCACATGAAACAGTCAAAGTACGCGAAGAAATATCTGGTTTGCAAGCCATCTGTACCTGTGGCTTGAAAAGCAGGATTTTCATAGCTTCCGGGACTGTCAAACAAGAAATTTTCGTGAAAGAGTGTTTGAATAAACGTCTGCTGCCTTTCCTGAAGAACACGGTTGTTCCATACTGTTTTGGCCGGATTTGGCATCTTGCCATTACGGTAAAAAGGCCATGGAGTGGTACGCCGCCAACAACGTGCAGGTGGTTTCCAAGGACAAGAACCCTCCCAACTCGCCAGAGCTCCGCCCAATTGAGAAATACTGGGCTATTGTCAAGCAGAAACTAAAGAAGACCAAAAAACTGCTAAGGACGAACAGCATTTCAAGGCAAACTGGCTTTCTGCGGCGAAGAAGGTGGACAAGGTGGCTGTACAAAATCTGATGGCAGGGGTTAAGCGTAAGGCCCGGCAATTCAGATTTGGAAAAGCGGAAGCGATTTCACCGATTTACACGCGTTTCCCCTTGACCAAATTTTGACCGTATCACCCTTTAATGGTCTGACTCGATGTTGGCGCCTCGACAGGATCTGACGTCGATGATGTCCGAGAAGTGCCGGCTGTCAATCAAAACGTGGTCGATCTGTGATTGCGTTTGGTACGGTGTTCTCCAGGTGTACTTGTTTGGGAGGCGGTGCTGGAAAAAGGTACTACGTACGGCCATTCGTTTGGAGGCGGCGAAATCTATCAGTCTGAGGCCGTTTTCGTTGGTCAGCTGGTGCGCACTGAACCTTCCAATTTTCGGTTTGAATTCCTCCTCCTGGCCGACCTGAGCATTGAAATCCCCGATGACGATCTTGATATCATGTTTTGGGCAACGGTCGTATTCACGCTCCAGCTGCGCGTAAAATTCGTCTTTGTTGTCACCGGTACTTCCGAGGTGAGGGCTGTACACGTTGATGATGCTGATGTTGAAGAACCGGCCCTTGATTCTCAACCGGCACATTCGAGAGTTGATTGGCCACCACCCGATCACGCGCTTTTGCATCTTTCCCATCACTATAAAAGCCGTTCCAAGCTCGTGTGTGTTGCCGCAGCTCTGGTAGATGGCACGACCATCTGGGTACGTTCGTACCGTGGAGCCCTTCTAGCATACCTCCTGCAGCGCTACGATGCCGAATTTGCGGTTCTTCAACTCGTTGGAGAGCACATGGGTACTGTCCACAAAATTTAGAGATCGGCAGTTCCATGTTCCAAGTTTCCAATCGCTGGTCCCTTTTCGTCGCGTGGGTCTTTGCCGATTTCCATCCGAAATTTGTTGTTAGTTGTTCGTTGCTTATGATTTTTTTGTAGTCACGGGCTCGCAAGGCTCGCAGCTAACCCCACTATCTCGCAGGAGGATCGTCGTGATGTTGCTGTTTTGGATCTCGAACACCACCAGGACGTTGTTGCACTCCGCACGCCGCCCCTGACATGGAGAACAGACGCGTACGAAGCCCCCTAACTCAGTCTGCATGCGACCAAAGCATCCATCGGGGTTGGGTACCCGATCTCCGCTAAGGTTGCTCGCACCCCAGCTAGTACCACGGGGAGGTAGAGAATCGGAGTTGCAGACAAGAGGTGATATGACCACTACCCGTTCACTAGCCTAACGTACATGAAACGTACATGAGCCACTTGAAATGAAGAAATTCACTAAGTTTTCACTTTTAAGTGAATCTTTTAGAGTTTTAAGTGTGATTTTAGGTTCAGTGCAGGGCTAGAAATAGAAGAAAAAAAAATCGCTCAAATGTCCAATAAGGTATTTCCCGACTTGTCAACAGAACAGCTGATTTCTCATGTTTACAATTTTCGGCAGCTGGTGGTAGGGTAAAAATAACAACAACACTACGCATGTTCAATGGTCGGATAGTAACGAAACCAAATTGGCGATGTAAAAGTAATGGTTATGCAAAATTCTTAATTTTTTAAACTACCTTAAACTAAATAATTGTAGACATGAAATACTTTGAAGGTAATGTTGATGTTATGTAATGTTAATTTGAAAAAATAATTTCTTTTGAAGAAATAATTGAACAGTGCTAATCTCCCAAGTTCAAAATGGCGACCAGTAGGTGTTTACCTTTTTCAAAACAAAAACAAAAAGCTACCCTACCACCATCTGTCTCAGGAAATGCTCTATAGGTCTGATTAAATCACTGACCAGTGAGAAGGTAACAAATTTGGTTTCTCCGAAATGATCATTATAAAAACTTTTTTTATGTCTTTATGAAAGTTTTTCATTGAACAGGCTGGCAAATTTCATCAAACTGAGCATGAATTTTTGTCTTAAACGATTACAACTCTTTTCAAAAACTGCTCAGTTTTTTGTCGAAAAGTAAAAAAATGCTACAGCGAATTTCTATTTCCTTCACCTAGACTCGGACGTGCAAAAGTCTGTACTTTTTTATACATAGATTAAGATGGATCATTTCTGGAGAAGAGTAGGCGTGTATTAAAGCGTTTGCACGCTTTTTTCAGTGCTGTGAAAAATGTTCTCAAATAGAAAGAAATTGATTTGATTTTTCAAAGATTGAAAGCTTAAAAGAGGAAAATTGTTGTGGAAATTGTTTTGATCCTTCTTTGCAGTGAACCAACCCGAGTGTTGTGAAAATATTTTGTCTTACAAGGACCGGTGTCAATTTTATGTCTGAACGAGATCTAGATTGTTGTTGTGCCGCGAAAAAAAATCCACCTACTGCTATAATTTCATAAATCCCAAAACAATGAATACTCATGAAAAGATAGATAATAATAAATCAAGCAAAAAAGTCATTTACAGTTAACCAGACGCCAGGAAATAGGCCAACAATTTACCGTATTAGATACCCCAAATTCCAGCAAAA
The DNA here is from genome assembly GCF_029784155.1 of Uranotaenia lowii. Taxonomy (NCBI): domain Eukaryota; kingdom Metazoa; phylum Arthropoda; class Insecta; order Diptera; family Culicidae; genus Uranotaenia; species Uranotaenia lowii. Next base: position 75,354 of record NW_026598700.1, read on the forward strand.
AAGTCCTAAAATGGATGCTTCGTGTTGTGTCTTGCTTATAAGGAAGACGAAACCACCCACATGCCGTGTCTTAAAAGTAAACAAAAATCCACGCTGACGCTGCGTAGCTACGCATTTGGTCGTTTTTGTGTATAAATAAGTGATCATTAATGGCAAATTACCTAATTTTAATTTCATTGTACCGAGCAGGATGCTCCTTTTCGCATCAATTTTAGGGACTTGTGCTCTACAAATCGTGGGTGGAGCTCTACAACACTGGCTAACCCCATATCGTCACACTTTCCAAAGGGCCGTATCCGAATGTTCCAGTTATCAACGCTTACCCAAGGAAACCATTACCTACTACCAGGAAAACGATTATCCCGAAGAACCGGAATGTTTGAAACTGGTTCACTGTATCCTGATCGATTTGCACGCCTGGAGTGATCTGGGAGGGTTAGTGCCACAACAGTTGGAAGTTTTCTTGAAGAGGAAGTGCGAATGTGATCAGTTTTACAAACGAAATACGCGAGAGTGTTTAGAACAGGATTTGGCAGATGTAGACCCAAAAAACTATACGCTACGGTCTTACAAAACCTTTAAATGCTACCTTAAACATTGGGGTACTCCATCGACCGAAAGAAAATTCCTCAGATATTCGGACCGGGACCGTGAAATATTATTCCGAGAGTCGTTTGAAATTTCAAATACTCCTATAAGTGCGCTGGAAGAGTTTAGCCGGGGTAATTTCGACATTCCGGAGTTTGTAGAATTGGGGTACACCTACGTGGTTCGGATCGGATACTACATTCCCGGTTTCGGCTTCAACAAAGAAAATCTTTACATCCAGTTTGGTGATGAAGAACTCTTTGGAGAGGAATTGAGACAATGCGAAATCAACGTGCAGCAAGAAGTTTGTGACGAAAAGGAACGGGTCACGAGGATGTTCTACCAATGCTATTCCAACTACTTGTCGGTGTTGATACTGTTGGGAGAGGTTGCTGGAAAAGTGGTTGAGGAATCGAGAGGTCCCTGTGATCCCGTTACAACCACGGAGGCACCGGTCGATGAATGCACAACAGTCACTGAATCCAGCTGCAAATGCGAAACTACAACTCCAAACACGCAAGCATGCCCTGAATGAATTGATCCCATTTTAAATTATCCCATTGTTATATAACCCTTAGAATTATAAGATTAAGCTTGTTATCAAAATCTTTATTTTAGTTCCCAAACACTGTTTAACTATTTTCTAGATTCCATTATCTCTTTAAAGTGAACAGTAAATTTGTACAAGTTACCTTAAAAAATAAACGGAATGAAGCAGTCCTACCCAAGGTTATTTAAATACTGGGTTTTCTGATTAGGCAGTAATTAGGCAAGGAGAGCGCAGCGAAGTGGGGTGGGGCTCGTTGTGTTTGTTTACAAACTAGCAGTATTAAAGCCTCCCTTTGAAATGAAAATGCAAGATGACAAAAATTACAAAAACGGGAAATCACTAAATTGAGGAAATTGGCAACACAATAAACAGCTCAAACACTTCGTTGATTCCACACAAAACCTTCAAATTTGTTGCTTTGGTTAACAGAAAACAGGCGTATTTTCAATGGCAAGAAAAACATCAGTTTTCGAAATCCAATGTACTGCTTAGCGGTCAAAATTGATCCTTCTTGCTTTTTTTAGAGATCATTGAAGGAAATAGCCACAGTAAATTAAACTCAAATTGATCAAAAATTTTCACCTTTTGGTTTACATTTTTTCCTTATAACAAAGATTCTTCTGGCATCTCGAAAAGAGCATTGTTTGATGATGTTTAGGCCCAAGCATAAATAATCAACTCAATTACAAACTGTAGGTGTGGGGTATCATGGGCCACCTTTTTTCTTTGCTTCGTAACTTCTTTATTATAAAAGAAAAAAATGGAATTGTTTTCTACATTTGTAAGGTGTTATTGGGCTTTTTTAACACATTAATTTCCCGAGTATTGACTGTTCTAAACAATTTTTTTGCCTTTCTTTCAGAAAGGTATAGTTATCGGTCGATTTGGGAGATCATTAATTATGGTCCTAAGATATACCTTTATAGGTACCTATCGAATCAGCTCGTCGAGTTCAGACGATGTCTGTGTATTTGTGTGTATTGGTGTGATTTTTTGTAAACTTTTCTGCACATTTTTGCGAAACTGGGCAGTACAATAAAAATGATTTTTATCTTTCAAAAATTGATTTTTTTTCTTCTTCGTCCTATAAAAGAAAGAAAAAAAAACAAAATTTTTTAGAAAATTATATTTTCATAGTAATTATCATCAAATCATCACTCCAAAAAACGTGTCAATTTGTCTTGCTAGCCACAACCAGAAATCACTAAAATCACGATTATCGTATATATGACGTCAAATTATACGTGACGTCATAGATACGCGCTTGCTATCTTAAAGTATGGATCTGTCGATGTGTGGAAGGGAGAACAGACAGTCTTCACTCCCACTCAGGTTTGATGTCATCGTGACAAAAACCGTGTGGGAGGAAGACGACAGTTCAAATTTCCCCGGCCGAGGGTTAAATTTTTTCATTATATAGGTTCAGTTTGAAACCGAACCATTTCAAAAATTTCGAAACCGAAGCTTCAAATTATCTAATATATAAAGATGAGTTGGACTATAAATGTTTGTTTGTTTGTATGCACATTATACAAATCGACACCGCTTAACTGATCAGTCTGAAATTTGGTACAGAGATGTATTTGGACCAGGGTAAGGTTTTAGTGATAGTTTTGAGCCCCTCCCACCTAAGAAAAGGGACCCTCCCATACAACTTTCGTTTTTATTCTCACAAATCAAAAGTCAAGGCACCTATTTGGCAGCCGATTTTCGTTTCCTTTGGCGGGTTGTTTTCGCCATCACCATGGGCCTGGCATAAGAAACGACTATTTAGAGTTCACGTGTACTGGAAAGCTTGCTGAGCGTTAAAGATTTGAAAGGGGAAATTTTGGCGGGTGTTTTTTGTACCTTCTACTGCTGAAAGCACGTGGTACCGGTAGATACGAGAATTTCGGATGAAATAATGAGCTAACATTTCGGATTGAAAAATACAACTAACCTGTAAAGTATGTATTGACTTGAATTGTAGTGGTTTTCAAAGTACATACTCCCTACCACTGCTGCAGGGCTTTGGAGTCTATAAGAATATACAGTGTGTGTGAAGTATTGATGCAATGATTTATCTTCATTATGAATTTGGATTGAGTGCTGAAAACAGATCAAGCTATTTTCTTGAAATCAAGCTTTTAAGAACCAACCATTTTCGTGTTTTGAGAATTCCTCATAGAGAATGATAAAATAATTAAATTCAGAGTTATGAGTTGAGAGCTGTGATTTCAACGCTTTGAAAGCCGTCGAGAAATCTAAATGGAGGACTCAAAAATTTTACGTGCTTTATCAGGAAAAACCAAATCCAACGCAAGAAACTTTATTTGAAATTAAGTATGAGGTTTTAAGTTTTATACAATTCAATTTTATCGGGCAATCTATGATTTTTATATAAATGTTGATCATCAATGTGTTCAATTTTACCATCCAATTATGCGAAAACTTCAACCGTTAAGTACTGTGAATTCAATCAAATTATTTCCAAGAATTTTTACTTCATCACTCTTCACAATAATTGATGAGATTTTTTTCCAAGAATGGAAAAATTGAAAAAAAAAACTTTTTTAATAACATCATAAAATGAGCGATTTGGGTTCCGAGATAATTTCTTTTAGATCACTTCAAAAAACTATTAGTGGAACTTGGAACATTTAAGAAAAACTAATGATAATACGGTGTGTAAAAAACAACGAAAAGTACACATAAATTTGAAAACATGAAAAATGAGTCTTAACAAGTTTAAAAAACCAAATACAAGCATATACAGGATCTTAATGAAATTTAATGTTTCCTCGAAGAGATACCTTTTACTTAATTCTAAGCGTGCATCGTTCAAGTATATGATGGCTAGCATCTCACAAATGCTTAAACCACTAAACCACAAAAGTTTACTGTGTATGCCGTGACTGGGATTCGAACTCATGGCCGTTGGCTTGGAAGACTTGGAGGCCACCAGCTGCGGCAAGTTTCGGAAGCCTAAGAATTTTCTGGGCAAATAAAACTTGAATATAGCATACGGGAGAGCATTTGGCATTGGCGTCCGAGGAGATCATCTCCAAAAAAAATTTCATTATATGGGGGTGGGAAAGATAAAAATATACTTTAATCATTTGAAGATATAAAAAATAGACCGCCAAAGCTTTTCAAGCTTCCTTCAAGAAAGGGTAGGTATAAAATGTCTTTCGTGATGAAATAAAAAAAGCATTCATAGGAATCTATTTTAAGTTTCTATGAATACGACCTTCATAACTATAAGTGTTTCAAAGTTATGAAAAAGGGAAACACAGTAAATATTGTCATTCAAAACTTGAAAACCACAAACAAAACTTTCAAAGCTTACATACATGGCTCAACATGGGTAAAATTTTCTCATTAAAATATATAAAACATATTGAATACAAAGCTACCAAAATTTCGTAAAGTCAAACGACTAACTTTGATTTATTTTTTTTTTGCAAACCCGAGCAAGGCCGGGTAAATCAGCTAGTTAAACATAAAAATGGTTTGCCCCAAGGGGTACGACCCCGAAATTTATGAAGTCGTTGATAAGTACGTCGTGCCCACACTGCATGGTACGAAAGCGATTGTAACTTCGAGACTTAAGCACGAACGACAGGAGAGAATTTCGCCCGTGGAAGCAAATTGAATCCAATAAGACAAAGGCTTCTCAATACTCTCGAGCTTTAAGCTCTCGGGCTGGTTTTTTGATCCCTTTTATCTTTCCTCTTTAGATCTAACGTTGCGCGATGAAAGCTTTTCGTTCGCATTTAAAAACCCTGTGCAATTGTTGCGTTGTTGTTGTTGGGGTTGGTGTCTGAGGATAGCGGCCTGGGAGTCAATCCGAACTCTCACTTGCTGAAGCCAATGGAAGATAATAACCTAACAGTAGCGCCACCAAGTCCTTCATAGTAGAGTTTAAACCATTTGGAATTTTTTTTTGGAATATGCATATAAATCCGAATTAACCATTTTAACCAGGATGACCAAAAACAAAATTGACAAAATTGACGAAATTGACAAAATTTACAAAATCGACAAAATTGACTAAATCGACAGAATTGACCTTATTAACAAAATCGACAAAATTTTCAAAATTGACGAAATTGACAAAATTTTAAAAAAAATAACAAAATTGACTAAATTTACAAGATTGACAAAATTGAAAAATTCGATTTAATACACTTCACAGTGGATTGTAGCCTTTCTTACAGTTTATAAATTATATTTGGATACACATGACACAAAGTAATAAATAAATGATAGATTTATAAATTCTGAGTAATGATTGAAGTATTTCGAACGTAGTAAATCCTAAATGAATTTAAGAAATAAAGATTCAAAATTTTTTAAAGGATAAATGTATTTTGAAATAATTATAATTTTCACATAAAGAATAACATAATTTTAAACTAATTGAATATTTTTGAATGATTGAATTCTGGCATATCTTGTATGATCCCGTTTCTATGACATTATAATATTAGATTCAATTCATAGGAAACCAGCATTTGCAACGGTAAGTGGAACTGAATTTTATTCAACTATGGCAAGATTGACAACTTTTTATTTTTTAAAAATTAATAAATTTCCATTTATTTATTTTTGAAAAAGAAAAACTGACCAAAGTGACATAATCGATAAAAATTAAAATTATACTCTAAATTTTTAGACCTCTTCTAATTTATAGATATAAGATCATAATGTCATAGAAACGGGATCATACAAGATATTCCAGAATTCAATCATTCAAAAATATTCAATTAGTTTACAATTATGCTATTTTTTATGTGAAAATTATAATTATTTCAAAATACTTTTATCTTATAAAAAATTTTGAATCTTAATTTCTTAAATTCATCAAGTTTGAAAAACTTAAATCATTACTCAGAATTTATAAATCTATCATTTATTTAATAATTTTGTGTCATGTGTATCCAAATATAGTTCATAAACTGTAAGAAAGGCTACAATCCACTGTTAAGTTGTAACAGCCGACTAAGTCAACCGGACTGTTCCTTCTCAGGATCGGCTACACTTGTCTGGGGCGGACTCTCGAGCACGATAACGGTCACTCAACAGCGGACTTTGGTAGAACAAAATAGAATGGGGTTTCGGATTGACGTGCATAAAGGGGAAATTTTACATTTTTTTCAGTGTAGCAGGATAAGGGTCAACATACGGCGTTAGGGTACGGATGTGTGCTGAGTTGATCATACCTGGTAGTGACTTCGGAACACGTGGGCCTTCCTGTTGCTTCCGGTGGTAATGGCTGACACAGAACACAGGGACTTCTGGCGACGGGTGACTGGCGGACCCTCGATTCGTATGACCGGGAATTGAGCTGCAGCGATCGACCTTCCTGGATTTGATGACCAGTGGTTATTTGACGTGGCGATTCCTATGGTGACGGAGGAATGCCTGACACGTGGTCGGCTGTTCTCGAGGAGACTCCTGGGTTACCCCGCAACGAAGCAACGACACCTGAGCCCTCACGGCTGGTAAACTCCGGATCTTGAGGACCGGTGTCCCTGGCCTCCTGATCGATCTGCCGGACCACGAGGTGTTCGTGATGATGGTTCACGACACCCGGATGCGCGCGTTCTTGTTTCCGACCGATTTGGCTGACGGTCTCAAACTTTCTGCCCCGAATTCCTTCTTCCGTCTTCTTTTCCCTCTTTTCTGCCCAGTGTTGCTAGATGCGTTTTCACAACAACAGCCTTCAATACTGACCCATGCCGCAAAAGGGAAACAAAAAGGGATAATGGAAGGGATTGGAGAATACACTGAAAAAAACTAAAAACTAAAACTACCAAACACGTCAATTAACAACAAAAAAAACCATTTGTTACACTGTTTGGTAACAAAGTGTATTAAATCGGGTTTTTTATTTTGAAAAACTGTAGGGGAACGTGGGCCACCAAATCTAAATTGACTAGATAACGTGCAAAGTTTTAAGTTGACCTTAAACTGAAATTTTTGTAAAAGAGTAGAAAAAGAGTAGGCGTGTGCTGAAGCGTCAACACGCGTTTTTTTCGTGCTGCGGAAAATGTTCTCAAATAGAAAGGAATTGATTGGATTTTTTTTTTTAAATTTAAAGCTCAAAAGTGGAAAATTCTTGTGGAAATTGTTTTTTTTTTTATCATTAATTGCAGTGAACCCCAGTGTTGTTAATACCTACATTTAGTCTTACAAGGACCAGTGTCATTTTTATGTCTGAACGAGATCTTGATTGTTGAAGGAGTTTTTTCCGACCTCGCAATTTTCTCATTTGTTTTCGTGAAAATACAATGATTCTTATCTGTTTTCGAGCTTCTTTTTCGAAATATGTGTAGCAGTGTGTTAAACAAAATATCAGCAGAAGAAAAAAGCAGAAATACCGAAAAGTGATTCAAAAACACTTGCAGGATTATCAAGCAATAGTGACTGGAAGGTGCAAGGATGATCACCATTAGTACAACATTAAATACAAATCAATCCATGCTGCTTTCTTCCGTCGTCGCCTATCAATGGACTTTGGTGAGATTGTTTCATTTTATTTTAATTATATTTATACATATTTCGTCAATCCTATTTGCCATGTAGGATTTTCCACTTAAACATCCCTTCCCACTCCTTTCTGAAACAGCTTTATGGGTCGTATGAGTTCTCTGCACCTTAAGAGTTATTTTTTTCTGTTTCAGATAATCCCAGATAATTACATTGACTTGTCACGGTGTGCATCATGGTACCACACTGATTTCAAGAGCAGCACTTGGAATGAATATTGAATCCAGATACTCTTTTTGGCATCTGCGTTGCTCTTGATAATCAGTTGTACCACGTGTATCAGCCAATGCAAGATGTCTGTAGTCACCCTATGCTATGCTTTGCTATTAAAGCAATTTCAGATGAGGAAATAAAAAAGAGAGTTTTGTATGATCGAATAGTTCCTAATTCTATCGCATTGGAAAAAATGGACAAAATATTTGGCATAAGAAAACTTTGCAGATAGGAAAAACCTATTTTAAGTTTTGAATGTGTGTAAAAATACCATAACATAGGTGGCTCAAGATACCCCACAAAATGTGGCCCACGATTCTTCACCAGCTATGATTTGCAAATTGGTTGCGTTTGTGTGACTTATTGATGTTTCATTGAAAAAATCTTTTCACGTGGAAGAACATGACAAAACAAAGATCAGAAGCGTATGAGCATATTTGTATAATGTACTTTAGGTCTCCCACGGATGCAATTTGCGGGTGCTTATTTAACTATGTAAGTACATGTTTCTAGGCTAGTTGAATAAAAGAAGCATATGATACGTACATAAGTCAACATCATATAGAAAAACTGCTTACGCAAAGCGACGACGATGACAGTTGGATTGAGATTTTTATCTCAACACACAACTGAGATATTAAGAGTGGCCCACGTTACCCCACTCTCCCCTACAATAAAATCACAGTCTAGAAAAATCAATGATATTTTTTGAAAATGCGCAAATTTTACAAAATTAACAAGAAAGACACAACTGACAAAAATGACAAAACTTTCAAAAAATACCAAATTTACAAAATTGTGAAAATAAACAAAATCGACCAAAATGACAAACTAGACGAAATTGACTAAATTAACAATAGAAAAAAAATGAAAATATTGACCAAACCGTCAAAAATGACAAAATTGACATAATGGGCATATTGACAAAAATGCCAAAAATAACTCAAAAGACATTGACAAATCAAAAAAATGACAAAAATGATAAAAAAGATAACAACGACAAAAATTACAAAAATTTCAAAAATTACAAAAATGTCAAAAATAACAAAAAATGACTAAATTCACTTTTGCCATTTACAGTCAATTATGTTTATTTTGTCAGTTTATCAATTAATTTTATCAATGTGGTCAATTTTGTCAATTTGGTTTATTCGGTAATTTTAAAGAATTTGTCCTTTTTTCATTTTTTCAATTTATTTTGTTTTTTTTTTATTTTTTAGAATTTTTGTCAATTTAGTTAATTTAGCATTTTTTTTAAAATTTGGTCAATTCTGTCAATGTCGTCATTTTTGTCAATTTCGTCAGTTTTGTCATTGTTAATTGTTATTTTGTAATTTTTTATCTTATTTGTACATTTTGTAAATTTTTAGAATTATAGTCAGTTTTGCTAATTTTGTAAATTTTTGTGTTTGAGCTTTGAATTTTCTCATTTCTGGTAATTTTAATAAATTCAATAAATCATGCAATTAACAATAGTAATAAAATTGAAATAAAAATATAAATTCTGAATTAACTCAATTACAAAATGTTCAATTAATTCTCAGTCTAGAAAATTCAATGATATTTATATAAAATTCACAGATTTTACAAAAACGACACAATTGTTTAAAGTGACAAAACTGTCAAAAATATCAAATTTACAAAATTTTGAAAATGGAAAAAAATCGAACAAAATGACTAATTTGACGAAATTGAATAGAAATAGAAAAAAAAATTCAAAAAATGACCAAACCGTCAAAAATTACAGAATTGACATAATGGACCGATTGAAAAATAAAATACCAAAAATAACTAAAAAGACAACATTGACAAAAACGACAAAAACTACATAAATTATAAAAATGTAAAAAATTATAAAGATGACAAAACTCACTTTTGTCATTTACATATGTCGATTATGTTTATTTTGTCAGTTTTATCAGTTGTGTCAATTTTGTTGGTCAATGTGGTCAATTTTGTCAATATTGTGACTTTGTCAATTTTTCATTTCAAATTTTGTCAATTTGGTAATTTTAAAGAATTTGGACTTTTTAATTTTTTTTTTTTTGTACTTTTTCAATTTTTTGGCAGTTTTGTCAATTTAGTCAGTTTTGACCATTTATTAAATTTGGTCATTTTTGTCAATGACAAACTGACGATGTCATTGATGGCAGTTTTGTCATTTTGGTGAATTGTATCATTCATGTTAGTTTTGTAATTTTTTATCTTATTTGTAAATTTTGTAAATTTTTCCAAAATTTTGTCAGTTTTGCTAATTTTATGAATTTTTGTTGTTTTGTTTAAAATTTTCTTATTTCTGTCAATTTGAAAACAAAATCTTGTCTTACAAAATTAATAACATTAAAATACAAATATATAATTAACTAAATTGGCAAAAGTTTTAAAATTTAAAACTTAACTAAATTGACAAAATTGGATTTATTGTCAAAATTTTCCATATTGTCATGATTATCAAAACTTTGAAAATCAATTGTTTATTTGACAGATTAATAGACACTACGTTTGTAGTTTTACCCAATTATGTTTTCAATATACTCGTTTTCTTAAAATTTCATAGAAACGGGATCATATTTCAGGATCCAGTTATTAAAAAACCACCAATAAGTTGCTAATAAAGTTATTATTATGAAAATTATGACAATTTTGAAATACTTTTATCCTAAGACAGAAATGTCAAAAATGACAGAAATGACAAAAATGACAATAATGACAAAGAGACGAAAATGATAAAACTAACAAAAATGTTGAAACTGACAAAAATGATAAAAATGACACAATAACAAAACAAACAAAACTAACAAAAATTACAAAAAATGATAAAAAATACAAACATGATAAAAATGACCAAAGTGACAAAAATGATCAAAATGACAGAAATGAGAAAAATAATAAAAATAACAAAAGTGACCAAAACGATAAAAATTACGAAAGTGACAAAAGTGACAAAAATGACAAAAATGAGGAAGATTAAAAAAGTGATAAAAATTATCAAAACGACTAAAATGACAAAAATGACATTAATAACAAAAATGACTGAAATGATCAAAATGACGAAAATGACAAAAATGACAAAACTAACAAAAATTACACAAATGAAAAAAATACAAAAATGACAAAAATGACAAAACTAACAAAAATTACAGAAATGTACAAAAATGACAACAGTGACAAAAACGAGAAAAATGAAAAACATGACAAAAGTGATAAAATTGACAAAAGTGAGAAAAATGACAAAAACGACAAAAATTATCAAAATGACTAAAATGAGAAAAAATGATAAAAATGATCAAAATGACAAAAATGACAAACATGACAAAAGTGACAAAAACGAAAAAAATGACAAAATTGACAAAAATGATAAAAATAATAAAAATAAGAAAAATTACCAAAATGACAAAATGAGGAAAATGACAAAAATGATTAAAATGATCAAAATGACAAAACTAACAAAAATTACAAAAATGCCATTAATGACAAAAATGATAAAAATTGACAAACGATTAGGGGAGATGAGGGCATAACGAGCACCCGAGGCATAATGAGAAGTCCATTTTTCTACATAAGTACGTATTTTCTTAAACAAATTTTCATGAGGACTTGTTTCGTACTACCTATAATATTAATTTTTCACCAAAAAATAAATATCCTTTTCATATTTACAGAAATATTAAATAATAACCAGCTAGGTTCTCAAGTGACGAAAATATTATAATTTTTGAGCACCACCAAATAAGCTTTTATGACCTTTAAATCATCTTGATCTGAAATGTACGCACTGCAACATGATCTACACATTGTTTCTAAATTTTCAGCATCATAAAATTTTTGATTTTTCACTTTAATCAATTGTAAAACGCGTTTTTACTTTAATTTGTTCACTAGAGGCGAACAGAGCACTTTCAATGAAGGCATATTGAGCATTTTCTGCCGGAGAATCTAGCAGCGAATTCAACTCGATGAAGTCAACTGAATCATAGAGCTACAGCTTAACTTGTATCGTCTGACGATTTGGCCTATTGGTTAGATGTCGGAGAGGTAATCAGTAGACTCGAATTCGATTCCTGTTCGAGGGGATTTTTTTTTTGCACATACCATTCATGATTGATTTTTTTTAACGTTACATTATACGGCTAATAGCATCAAAGCATCATCCGTCAAACAAAACACCAGAAACATAATGTATGAACATGTGTTAATTCTTTGAATTCTACAAACAGACCTAGATTATTTTGTTTTTGCTTTGTTTGATGAATCTACGCCTCACCGTTTAGTGCAATCATGATCATAAATGATAAATGAAGAAAAAAAAAATCACCTCCACCGGGAATCGAACTCGAGCCTACTGATTATCTCTCCGACGTCTAACCAATAGGCCAAATCATCAGACGATACAAGTTGAGCTGTAGCTCTATTACTCAATTGACTTCATCGAGTCGAATTCGCTGCTAGATTCCCCGGCAGAAAATGCTCATTATGCCTTCATTAATGGTGCTCATACTGCCTCGGGGGGTTTCTCATTATGCCTCTACAGTGACTGGTTTTCAGCTTTCGGCAAAATTTTTTAAAATGCATTTTTAAACGTTTTTATCTACTTTTTCAAGTTTCATCCAATTAGACAATAGACTATTTGAGTGTCGGAACACGAAACAATGATGTAATTCACATATTACAGCTGTTCTCTATGGTTAAATAAGCATTTTCCTTAAGGTGCCCATCATGCCCTCATCTCCCCTAAAGTGACAAAAATGTTAAAAGTGATTTTAATTTAATGATTAATGGCATTTCGGTGAATTATACAGTCCGATCGGGGTACGAAAACACGTGCTTCGATCCATCCATGTATCATTGTATAGATCAATGCAAAGTCAGCCTATCGACTTTGCTTCTTCTAGACCAGTGGTTTTCAAACATTTTCCACTCACCACCCCCTTTTTCAAAATTTTTGAGATCATCGCCCCCCTGGGCAAATTTTTGAAAAATCTTTAAAAAATTATAATCTTGATTTTTGAATACCAATAGCTTTTGGCTTTATGTTGTTGTAAGACTTAACTAAAAATGCTTTGAAATTTATATGAGCTCTTCAGAGCCAAAGAAGTAGGGGGCATTATAAGTGTAAAAATGTTCGATTATGATGTAATGCCAAACGATTCTTCATATTTCAAACTATATTTCTTGATTTTTTGAAGATTTTTAGAATTTTATTTACATACTATTTCGTTCGAAAGAAAAATGCAAATTTTCGAAAAATATATGGAAATTATGATAAAACATAACAACTTAAAATCGTGTTTTCTCGAAATAAGCTTTTATATACTTACATCATCCTTGTGACACCGAGGGCCTCATTTTGCTTCAAATCTCCAGTTAAAACTTAATTCTATGTCCAATTTCTTGGGCAATTTCTTAAACTGATTGATTAGTTTGTTTTGATATTAAATCAAATAGATATAATAAATTTTGGTAAAGAAAATTATATATTCCCCATTAGTTTGCATTATTGAATACAAACTAATTTCAATAAAGCCGGTGAATAACGTTAAAAATAGTATTATTTCTTGATTTCTGCACTTGAGTCCTGTTCAAAGTTATAAGTTAAATTAGATTCTAATGAATGAATTCCAACAGTGTTAGTGATGATAACCGAATAGATTTAAAGTTCATCCAATAGATTTGATGAATCGACTGAAATAAAAACGAACAAATAAGAACTTTTAAAATAATCTCTTATCTTCCTAAAAATATTCTTTCATATTGTCTTTAAATCACAGATGACCTTTTTTGCAGGTTTTGTCTGTTTACCAGATTTTTTGTGACAAAACAATTTAAAGATTATCAAGCATTGCCATCTAAAATTAATCTTTTTTAGGATAACCCTAAATAATCAAACAAAACAAGACCAACATGTGGAGCATATACAAAATCTGTAACTATCTCTAAGATGCATTTTGAGATACCGGATCCAAATTTGCTTGCAGCTCTGTAAAATTATAGATATTTTAGTCTTGAACCTGATGTTTGGTTCTGTAACGTTGTTTCATAATTTTTCATCGATCTTTCTCGTTGATATGTTAAATCTACGTTGATTCTTCGATCTGAACACCCCACCGCCCTCTTGGCCCTTCCAACGCCCCCCAAATTTCAAAATTGAGCTCACCGCCCCCCTGAAAGCTCTCAACGCCCCCAAGGGGGCGGTAGGGACCACTTTGAAAACCACTGTTCTAGACAATAATACGATGTGGGACAAATGGTCTTGTGCGGCAAGAAGTTTTCTCAAATCACGCTCTTGGCTCATTTTCAACACCTTTCATGCTTCCTAATCTAATCTATCCGTCTATAATTTTCATTACTTTCATTTGAAATTCTTCCTATTAGAATGTATAATTCACCGAAATGCCATTAATCATTAAATTAAAATCATAAACCAGCGGTGATAAACTGTTAACACAATGTTAAAAGTGACAAAAATGTTAAAAGTGACAAAAATGTTAAAAGTGTCAAAAATGTTAAAGATGACAAAAATGATCAAAATGACAAAAATTACAAAAGTGTCAAAAATGGGAAAAATGATCGAAATTATCAAAGGTGAGAAAAATGACACAAGTGACAAAACTGACAAAAATGACACAAATGACAAAAATAGCGCCGATGTGGTCTAGTGGATAGGTTGGCGCGAGTCTGGTAACCCAGGCGTACTGGGTTCGATTCCCGGTATCGGCAAGAAAAACTTTTGGGTTCGAATCCCATAAGTTGCCGACAGGTAAGATGTGTTTCATTGTATAAATAATATATATTTCAGAGGGAATGCATCTGGGGTTAATCTGAAGAGAGCAGGAGCAAGCGGAGTGGATTGCCAACCATTGTAGGTCTCTGAAGGTTGGATGCCTTCCCTCGACGAACCATCGGCCGTGGAAGCCTGAGAAGCAATTCGAAGGCCAAGCCACACAGACATAGGCTGGACCTTGCTACCGATGGGGGAACCATACATACACACATACATGACAAACATGACATACATAACGAAAATGTCAAACCCAAAAAAAATTATAAAAATGCTTAAAATGACAAGAATGGTAAAAATGACAAAAGTGACAAAAATGATCAAAATGATAAAAATGAGAAAAATGACATGAGTGACAAAAGTGACAAAAATTTAAAAAAATGAGAAAAAATGACAAAAATGACTAAAGTGCCAAAAATGAAGAAAATGTCAAAAATGACAAAATTGACAAAATGATTAAAAATGAAATGACAAAAGGGTTAAAATGAGAAAAAATAAAAAAAATTAAGAAAAACGACGAAAATGAAAAAAGTGACAAAACTAACAAAAATTACAAAAATGACAAAAATGATAAAATTGACAAAAAAAGTGACAAAAACGTTCAAAATGACAAAAATGATAAAAATGACAAAAGTAACAAAAAGTTTAAAAATGATAAAAATGACAAAAGTGCCAAAAATGACGGAAATGACAAGAATGACACAAATGACACAAATGTTAAAAATGACAAAAATGACAATGACAAAGATGACAAAAATGACAATGACCAAAAATGCAAAATGACAAAAAAGGTTAAAAATGACAATAATGACAGGTTAAAGATGACAATAATGACAAAAGGGCCAAAAAATGACAAAAAAGACAGATATGACAGTATTGAAAAAATGATAGAAATGGCAAACATGACACAAATGTTTAAAATGATAAAAAGAAGTGCAATGACAATTAAAATTGCTTTTTTTTTCATTGCTTTTAACTCTTTTCATTCAAAACCTAAAATCAAATCCTGCGTTTCTTAAAATTATTAAACAGTTTAAAAAGTTCTTTCATCTAATTTGACGAAAAATTTTAAACCAAATTATGAAATAATTTGCATTGATTGAAAAAATATATACCACTTCCTTTTAAATTTTCATTTCTCAGTATTAAAAATATTCCAACAATCAAAACATCAGTTTCGAAGAAAGGTAATCAAAACTTAAGCATCTGTTTCCACTGAAACGATCAGATGTTGTGATGCTGTGATACCATGAAAAGTACGAACGAGATGTTTTGTTTTTCGCTTTTTTTCATTGATCAAATCAAGCGTTCCACAAATCGGCTGGTTAAGTTTATAGACAAAAGAATAAACACATCGTCAGTTCAAAAAGTTCAACAACCTAGGGCAGTTGTTTATAAGTTTGAACTATAGATGACTCAAGCGGCTTATTCGAATACCTGTTATTACCTCACCGAGTAGTTTAGCTAGGTATTCGGCCGAATAGGCCGAATAGGCCGAATATTTATTTTTTTTATTCATACAAGAACAGATTTGTTAATTTTTATGTTGGATAATTTATAAAATATCCCAAAAAACTTATAGTTTAAGTAAAATATTTTAGATGTGTCCGTGTATTTTTCACTGTAGATAGCCTTATACTTTGATTATCGTTTATTCCAAATTTTCTTGATATATCAAAACTTGCCCATAAACCATGTACAAAATTTGAGAAAAGTTAAATCTAATCGGGACGGCCATATATTATTTTAAACTTTCCAGATTTTGCCCGCGAGTAGATATTCAGATTTTTTGCTTAGTCAAATTTAAAAAAAAATCAAATTTCTCTTTGAAAAGTTTTAAATTTTGGGTTACAAAACGATTTTTTAAAGTAAATTTATGCGTTAGATTCGATTTGAACATTGCTGTTGTAATTCGATGAAAACTTCAAATTTCATGTGATTTTATTTCTTTTTCCTTCCATATGTTTGAGAATAATGCCTGGTTTCTGTTCAATTTTTTTTTACTTGTTTTTTTTTTAATCGTGTAGACCAGGTGTGTGGATACGTGTATTGTATGCTTAAGGTTAAAGATCATCGTTCTTTTTGGCGACTATTCTGATGACATCTAGGAAAAATTAGACATTCATCTACATGATTCGATATGAAAAAAAGCAATTTTAAATAGATGAACGATCCTAGTAGCAATAAGTCATCTGATTTCCTTTCAGCTAATGATGACATTTTGAAAATCAAAGAGACCTTTACTTAAAAAAGATCTGATACATCTGATTGGGAATAATCAACTAAAAAACATGAGGGGCATTAAGATGGCAGCAATAGAAGATTTCTATTAGAAATAGAAGTAGAAATAGAAGTATTTCTATACAGAATATTCGACCAAATATTCGACCGAACATTCGACCGAATATTCGTTTGGCCGAATAGTTAAAAAAGCCAATATTCAGTATTCGGCCGTTCGCCGAATACCAGTATTCGGTACATCTCTAGTGAGAATTTTTAACTAGGTAGTTCTAGTTTTTGAAACAACTACATAGGCATGTTAAATCTTGTTGACATAGAAGTTTGGTTCAAATTTTTGTTGTTATGACCGATGTCCAAGGCAGAAATGTTCTGTATACCTTGATTAGTGGTAAATTGCTCAATTGGTTAGAACTACTACCAGTATTTCGCATGTCTTTTCATCGTAGAATGGTCAACGTACTATATTTCAAAGAAACTGTACTATCAAAGTTTGTGTTGTTATTGCAAAGATAGTAAACGTCTTCAGTAAAGCGAAAAAAAACTAGGCCAGCTTAAGCAGGTGGGCTCGTTTGACAACATGTTGAAAGGCCGGCTAAATTCGTGTCTTAAATCAAAATAAAATCACATAACCAGGATCCACACTCAGGTAGAATTCCTATATATAAATTCGAACCATTTGGAGAAGTCAGTAGTTGAAGTGGGGAAGCAAAATAACAGACCATGCGATTTTTCATAGCTGTTCTAGCGGCCATTTGTGCCATTCAGGTGGCTGTTGGCCAACGACATTGGCAGTCGCCAAAACGACATCCTTTCGATCAAGCGATTTCGGAATGTTCCAACTATCTGCGGTTGTCGAATCAGACACTTGCCCGCTACATTAACAGCGGCTATCCCAATGAACCGGACTGCATCAAGCTGGTCCACTGTATGCTGATAGATCTGAACGCCTGGAGTGATGAGGCTGGTTTGGTGAATCATCAGTTGGAAGTGTTCCTGCAGCCTCCACTTTGCGGTCGTGACTACAAACTGCACACTCAGGAGTGTCTTGATAGAGATTTATCCGAAGTGGACCCCAACAATCATCAGTTGGTAGCTTATAAAGCGTTTCTTTGCTACCTCAACAATTACGGACATCCCATTGCGGGGGAGAAATTTTTGAGATATGCCGAATCGGAACGTGAACTCCTACTGCGGGAATCTATCCAGATTCAAAACGTTCCCCTGAAATCTTTGCAGCAATGGTGTCTAGGAATCATCGATGACCAATCGGAGTTCCCGGAACTTGCCTTTACATACGCCTTGCGTACCGGTTACTACACCCCGGATATTGGTTTCGATTTTGAACATCTGTACATTCAGTTTGGTGACCCTATTCTGCTGGACGAATCGATTCGACAGTGCCAGGCCGACGTTCAGAAACAATATTGTGAGGAACCGGCACGTCTCTATCAAATATTCAACCAATGCTTTGCGCAATACATCACTACACGGGCACTTGTACAGCGTGTCGCTGAACAACTGGTTCTGGAAGCTGGGGCCACCTGTAGCTGTGGGGCACCTGTGCCACTTCCGGAGCCTGTGCATGAAGTTCTACCAGAACCACATCCAGACCCGGTTCCAGTTCCAGAACCGGTTCCGGAACCTGAAGTCGAAATCCTTCCAGTTCCAATTCCGGAACCGGAGGTCGAGATTCTGCCCGTTCCATTGCCACCTCCATCGTGTTCCAGCTGTGGAGCACCGGCAGTTCCGTGCGATAAGTGTGGATCACAAGGCAATTCTATTGTACACTACGATGCCCCACCACGGTACAACATTGCTTGAGGTTTCGAGGGCTCCTAAAAGTTGATTTTGTTGTTAAGCGAAGTAAAATAAATGCAAAGTTAAAATAAAATAGTTTTCTTTCTTTTGTAAGCTGTAATAAGACTTATTTGAATAATATGGAGTTTTCAGAAAATTGGGTTTAAAATCAAAGGTGGTAAGGGATTGACCATAGAAATCAATCATTTTCGTTACAATCACTCAAATATTTCGTTTGATCTTAGCTTTTATTCAAAATTTTATAATTACCTAATACTTTGAGCAGAGTACTGCAAAACCTTGGCATCTTGATCAATTGCTAAATTTAGCTAAATTATGTACCTACATTTACTATCGTGAGCATTTTAGGGCTCCACAGCTATTTCGATTCATGATTTTTTTTTCATTTACTTGATATTCAAGATACGAAAATAATTTTAAAACATAAAACCTAAAATAGAGGAATCAACCAAAAAATTGCAAGGTTCCATTTTTGACTCCAGACTTAGCTTTGCGTTTCTCAATGCCTTTTTATTATCGATTTTGGTTGATATTTTTCGATTCAAATTAAGTCAAATCTCAACAAATTCTTTACGTTTCGGCTTACTATTTTTTACGACCATCTTCAGAAAAAGTGTATTTAAAAAAAATCTAAAAAAATAGAATACAAAAAATTAGGATGCAAGTTTTAAACAACTTTCTGTCACTTTTATTTACACTAGAAGCACTCACAATTGTTTCGCCGTGTGCTTTTCTGTCTAACTTACTTTGAGTCAGATTTTGAACTGCTTCTAGTAAAAAGCTTGCGTCTTGCGTTCTTGGTGACGCCGTGAAGTCGGTTGTTTTCGTTATGTTTGGGGTCGTCGTTTTTTAATTCTTTCTTGAAAACTGTTCATTTGTGTAAAAACATCAACGGATCACCTGTTGAGCCTAATGATAGCTCAATAAAATAATGAGTTACAAACAAGTTTAAAACTACCTTAGTCTACACAGTCCTCGATACCATTAAATTTTTTCTTCGGAAAGTGGCTCTTGAAACGTTGAAATCGAAGTACTCGGCGAAGCGGTTAAAAGTTCTAAAAATTCCTATAAGAGCGCTGTTGGCTCCGTAGTTGTTCAGCCGTATTGGAACATAGAGCTGCAGATTTTGGTTCCTTAGTCCTCGGGGTCGCACACTGAGGGGAATAGCTTCCAGCAACACGGGAGAGTCAATTCTCGACGCGAGGAGATCCGCTACGACTAAAACACATGCAGCGTTTCGGTGGACATGAAGTGTGTCCAAATCAATTAGGCGGCAACGGCTTTCGTAACTGGGTAAACGAAACGGATCTAGCCAGTTCAAGTGTCTCAGGGCATACCGCAGTACACATCTTTGAACTCCTTGGTTACGCGAAATAAGAACCCGAGCAGACTTTGATGCCTAAATCGATAGCAAAACGTGACCAAGTTGAGGCATCGGCACCAAAATGATAGCATATTTTGGTATTTATTTTCAGGCGATAACAAAATAAGGCATCATTCAGCTATCGAAATCTGTGTTTTTGGATAGCAAAGTGAAACGTAAAAGAGGTATCAATAGCAAAATGATAGCACTATTTGGTGTCTGTTTTTCGACAATTGCCAAATAAGGCATCATTAAGGTTTCAATTATTCTACTTTTAATAGCAAACCGAGACCAAAATAAGCTAACAATAGCAAGCTGATAGAAAAACTTAGTATAGAATCTTATTCGATTGCAGAATAAGGCATCACTAAGCTATCCTTTTCTATTTATGACTTAAATAGAATTTATTGAATTTGAGATCCGATATCCAAATTATATCATAACTTGTTATGGAATTTAAACGATAGCAAAACTAGGCATCATTGAGGCATCTTTCTTTTAAAAGATTAGCAATGTACGTAATATTAAAATTATTGCATAGTTAGAGGTTCTCACAAACGTTTTAAAACATAACAAGCATAAAAAGAAACTTTAGTTTTTTTCACTCTTAACGGAAATTCCGATTTGCTATTTAAAAAAAAAACCATAGTCAGTATATCTTGTTTGAAGAAGAAGAAAAATATTTTCTTTATCCATTTGCTGTGTGTAAAATCCCATTTAAATGATAATCATCAAAATTATCAATCAGCAGTTATTGTCTTAATAGAAGCACAGAGAACAGACGTACAAGCTATCTCACGAAACCTGTGTAAAATTTCCAACGAACATTTTAACCATTTTTTCTTTTTTGACTTAACCACCAGATGTCTCCAAATACACCAAAGAGAACTGTGAAAATTTGATTTGTAACTTTTGAACAGCGCAATAGATGGCACTGTTTAAGTCAAGTTTCAACGTATTTTTGGGGTGTCAGCATTTGAAATTTTACACACTTTTTTAAAGATTTTTTGTTCGAGCTTGTACGTCTGTTCTCTGTGATAGAAGCCATTAAAAATTTAACAGGAATTATTATTCGAAAATAAATAAAGTTGATTAAAAGCAAAACTAATTTTGTTGTGTAATTTCTTTATTTGAATCGGAGCTTTAAGGGTAGTTGATATATGAGTTAATTATTTTTGTTAAATAATTATTATTTAGTTTCCAAACCAATTTCATAACGTTGAAATAAACTTCTTATTTTTCAATTGAGACCCTCAGAGGCCAAGCGGTGGAAGTGCAAAACTTATGAATATAGATTTGAAAAAGCTACATATAAGTATGTACGATTCCTAGTAACGCCACATTCAATTGTTTCAAATTTTAGATTTTCAAATTCATGCTTTTCAATTGAATAAAAATACATATCATTTCGAAACATAAAAGGAAAATCACAAAACAAAAAAACAATGAATTCTGATTTTTAAGAAGTAGTGTTTATGCCTAAAGCTCTGATTAATTTAACGTAGAAGCGCTTATAATGGAACCATTAAATTAAATTAAATTTTTTATATGCATTTATTGATTTATCGTATTCCGACACGAAAAAATTATAAACGATGATTAATATTTTACAAATGAACCATCATCAAAAGTATCGCCAGACATATAAACCATGTTACTGGTCCAACCATGACCATGCATGCAAAACAAAAAAAACGAAAACACCTACTTGTTTACAATAAAGAGCCTGTAATAAAAACAAAAGAGACGCAATCTGATCCTTTTAAGAATAAATCATCTAGCAACCCCGCTTTCATTTGAGCGCAGCACTGCTTTGCTTCAAACTTCACATGACTTCAATTTTTGTTGTGTTTACTTTTTTTCGGAAGTGGTTTTTGGTCTAGTCTGCTGTTTTACCAAGCTGTTTTTTGGTATTGTCATCAATTAAAAAAAGTGCAATCATGGAGTGTTTGGCAAAAAAATTGTTCTAACAAAACCTGCCCCGGATTTAAAAATATATTTTTCTTCCGGTTCCCGACTGAGCCAAAAAAAAACGGGAGAAATTGCTCGCATTCTGCCATCTTTCGGGGTATTCTGTACTGGAACCCGCAACTTTCATTGGTAAACTTTCCATTTCGACTCCGCTGATCCGGGAACATCTTGTGCAGTCAATGAAAACTCAAAATTTAAAAAAAATATCCTACATATTTATCATTAAATAAAATCATAACTTACCAATTAAGTACCAAGAAATAAGTCCTTGAGAATCTAGCTTGTAATTGAAATAGAGCATCCGAAAACTGTGTTTTGATTACCCTTTGTTTACAGATATGAATGATAATACTTTCGCTCTCGCCGCTTTCGCAATTCCAAATTTTCCAGTTTGACAAGTCTTTTGCTCGATTGGAATGACACTGACACACTCAGAAAAATACTATTATGTATGCCATAAGATTCTCTTATGAAGTGGCGCCATAAGAAAAATTAATGAAATTCATAAGATTGTCTTATGACGCGAATGAATTCTGAAGATCAACACCTACTTCAATGAGAGGTTGTTGCTTTTCATAAGAGAGTCTTATGGAAACAGTAAATCACTTCCTAATAAGAAAAATTCTCGATATTTCATGCTGAAAACATTCACTTTATTGTTTGCCAAATAATTCGTTTAAAATTAAATCCTTCATTGTCACCATCAGCAGCGCATCAACAGACGGCTGCATCAAAGTTTTTTTTTGCCGCATCTTAATCCTCGACCTTTCGTTTTTTGCCGATCAGCTTGCTGAAAAGTAAACAAATAATGTATTTTAGTTTACTAATATATTCAACGTTCACACCAAAAACATCAAATCGAACTTACCATTCCGGAGATAACAATAACATTTAACATTGAAGGAAAACTATAATAACTATAAACTGGCGATTGCTTCGTACTGTTAGATGATGAAAAAAAAAACTGATGCTATGAATGAATGTGTTCATCATTTTTTCACAATGCCGTTTCTTCTATTTTTCATAAGAACATCGTATGAAAATTGAAAGAATTTCATAAGACTCTTATGAAAAATTAGTTTGGACGCAAAAAAGTGGTTCATAAGATGTATCTTATGAAATTTATAATAAGATTTCCTCTGAGTGCAGGAAATCGAAAATTCCAATCGTGACATTTCGTCTCTTTTGTTTATAGAGGCTCGTTAGTTTACAAGTGCGGAGCGCGCAGAGTTATACTATTGGGCTCTTTGTTTCTGTTTTTTCGCGGTGTTTTGATGTTTTGTGTATTGTAGAATGTGAAAATACATCGGTGCGACAAGCTAGCGGATATGAAAAAATCCAGGTTCAATCCCGGAACAAAAACGGCAAAGATCTGATTATCACCAAAGGTTGCTGTTTGCTCATCAGAGCAGGTTACGTCAGGCAAAATCAACCTAAACTCCGGGGGAAAAAATATGAATGGACCATGGAGGATCCATTTTTGACATTCTCCGAACTGCAGGCCGCAAATCCAACAACTAAACTTCCTGCAACATTGGACATCCGACGTGGCCCAAAGAATGCACGACACCCGGCAGGATTGCAGATTTAAAATACGTTATCTTATTTTAATCGCCGCTGGGATATATTCTTATTTAATTTTTGGCATTTCGGCGAGTTGTGAAAATTCAAGGTAGAATATTTAGAAAGAACATGAAAGTATTTTTTTTTTTTTTTTTCTCAAGGGAAACATGAAAGTATTATAGGTGGAAAGATCAAAGCTAGAGCGCTTTGGGTAGAAGAAATTGAATAGTTGGTGAAAATGTGAGCAGGGCTTTTGTTTTGTGAACAGCTTTTGAACTACTTGCGTGATTCTTTGCCGCGCGCCGTTTCAATGTTGATAGGAAGCGATGAAGAAACCCATCGCATTCCTACCCACATTGAAACACGGACGGGTCGAACACATGTGAGATTGTGTCCGACCGGGCCAACTATTCAATTTCTTCTACCCAAAGCGCTCTAGCTTTGATCTTTCCACCTATAATACTTTCATGTTCTTTCTAAATATTCTACCTTGAATTTTCACAACTCGCCGAAATGCCAAAAATTAAATAAGATTTAAAATACGAAATCCCTTATCATCTGAATTTATTGCTTGGGAGTAATTTTCAACTTGGGTACGTGTGAGCGAATGACAGCAACATACAGCAGGTTAGTATAAACTTTATACTATTAAAAATATAACTTAATCAACCTATTTTATGTTTACAGAAAAAAACACACAACGACGCTTTCACTTATGGTACCTACGACAAAGGCATTAAACCGCTTTGGAGCCTGGAGATTTATCGCCTGACAGTAAATCAATTCAAATTGTTGCTATGAAATGGTGAGTTGAAAAGATTAGAATCATTAATAGATAATAGATTATCATGAGTCATGACCTTGACAGCATAGGCATATTCAATTTTAAGTATTTAACTTTCTTGATAACGAGAATCAAGTTTTGCTCCATAAGTGTTTTTTATTCTAATTCAGAAAGAGCAGCTGCTCCTAGTATTTTGATCAGATATTACAGAATGATTAATAAAGCAAAAACAAACATCGGCTAAATATGTTAGTCATATATATTGACATAAAGAAGTGAATGAAAATGGGATGAAATCAAGATGAAAATCCCGATTTCAAAATCATGAGTATTTCATCTGCTTACTCATAGCTTTCTACTCATTACAGTAAACACGTTGAAATGGAATTTTTTCCTTATTCAATATTACCTTATTTAAATTGAAACTCAAGCTTTTGTTTTTCCTTTCAAGTTTTCTTCACGAAATTTTCAAGGTTTTTAAATGTAAGCTATTTAATTCTGTAAAAAATAATGAACATTTTATGTTCTAAGTTTAAAGTAGCTCGTTAAATATGAATTTTAATTATCATAATTTAATTTTTTTTATTCTACAGATCGCTTATGCCACGAATGTACTCAAAGAAAATGCAGTTCTCAAAACCAATGAATTCGGAAATACGGACCTATAAGAACATTCATACGAATATCCTATTAAGGAAGCAACCTATACCAATCAGGATTATGGATATCTTCAACAACACCGTCGCATGCTTACACCTTATGGTTAAATTTAAAAAAAGTCTTTATAACGTCGCAATGTGATAGTATTTTTAAAAGATTAGGATTTTTTTATATTATGTCATCGAATAAACATGTAAATAACGCTACGTTCCATATTCAAAAATTTTAATGAAGAAAATGTGAGTCCAATCGATAGAAATTAACAATGAAGTCTATAAACTAAGGTTAAAATAATTTCAATTTTGCAACTTATAGGAATTAGACAGTTTTGCACTTAAACAGCTCTGTTGTAAAAAAAATATATACATATATTTGTATTAGCTCTAATTCGCTCATAACGTTTTATGGTTTGTAATGCTTTTTCGAGTCAAGTTGATTTTTGTAAAGCGTTGATATTTATGTCACTTTACCGGATGCATAACGCAGTAGGGAAGAATGACCCTGGAAATTAAACTCCCTTGAAAAAAAGGAAAGCATAACGCAGGTTAATTGTATAGTTAATGATGATATTTTTAAGTTATTCTCTGACATTTATTTCAGAACCGGCGGCGTTCTAGAAACCGCACTATTTATTTAAAAAAAAAGCGATTAATATGTTATCACAATTCTCTGACTGCTTGTTTTTGCGCAAAATTGTTCATTTTAAATTTTTATTAGTAGAAGTATTTTAAGTTTTGTTAAAGTTAGATAATTTTGCCTAAAACATTGAAGATATAGGCACAGACTAATACAGACTGGACTCTCTTTTTCAGTTTTTAGCAATTTTTATGGGCAATGTCGGCACCAGAGGCGCATCGATCGCAAAAAATTGTCTCACATAATCATAGCTGGCGATTTTGTTGTTTGTCAAAATCAACAAACATTATTATTCAAGTTGCCATAGGCCGTGCGAGTTTTTTGATAACGATACGGAAGTATTTTAACGATAATTTTTTTGCCAACTTATTAATAAGTACAATCTAATGTCATTTCAGCTGTCTCTAAAGAGATGTACGCGTTCAGCCAGTGAAAGTGCGTGGTTGGTTTCCATCGCTCATCGTCTAAGCCAGAATCCAGTGTGGACGAAAACAAAATTGACCGTTCAGCGTAATGCGCTTCTTTCGTCCCATCCGCATGTGTCGTTAAGCGTACCATCTGATCCAACAAGAGCCATCCCGTCCGAAGTAAAGTGTTAAGTTTTCCACAATTTTTGAAAAGGTGAATAAACCAGGTTTGAAAATTAAAAAAACAAAACTACGTGAGGAACCCACACATCCGAAAACTCCCCCAGCTGTGCCCTTAGACTCAGGATTAAAGGACCGAAGAACTTCAACCCTATAGTTCCTGGGAAAACCTATGATTCAAAGCCAATCTAGAGTAAGCTTTTTTGATTGGTATTACTCAATCAGTATTCGAAGTTATCTGCTTGTATGCGATGCTTAGATAAAAAAAAAATCTATGTTACTTCAACTCCAAGCTATTTGAAAAACTAATCTTTATTGAATGTATAAATAATGAAATTATGTTATTTAGAATTATTGAATTACACTGACGACTTCAATCGCATTTTTTAAAAAAAGTCTTCCTTGTCATTCATTCAACAAATACAAATATTCATTGGTAGCGTCCTTCTCCACTCTAATTTTGATACACGAGATTACTGAATCTGTTTTTCAATGTTAACACACAAAACGATTTTTGAAATGTATCACGATAAAAAAAAATCCTCCAGCAACATTGCAACTTTTGTTTACAATTACATTTTTTACAAACCAGCTTTTTTTCTGAAAACAATAAAATACTGATTTTAATTTGATATAAGGGGCCGTTCACATACCACGTGGACAACTTAGAGGGGGAGGGGGGTATGGAAATGTCCACGCTTGTCCACGGAGAGGGGGGTAGGGGTTTTTGGTCATGTCCACGTGGACATACTTACTTTCAAAGTATTTTCTAAAGGTGAATAAATATTAAGATGTTTAAATCAAAATCTTAAAATGGCAACCTTTCCAGTTTAAGTTTAAACAATTAGTTGCTTCTTGAAAGCAAGTGATAAATATGATAATTAAGAAATTTAATTATTTTAATTTTTTTTTATATCAGAAATTTTTTTTTCGGTTCTATAAAATCAGCTATTTCTACGACAAAAAGGCCAAAAGTGATGTTTTCTAACTGTCAAATTATAGGTATTATAAATAAAAACTTTTTCAAATGTGTCCACGTGGACATCCGGGGACGGGGGTAGGGGTTTGCCAAATGTCCATGCTTGTCCACGGAGGGGGAGGAGGGGGTCGAAAATCTCATTTGTCTGTCCACGTGGTATCTGAACGGCCCCTAAGAATTCGGAACCAACTGCTTACTTATGTTTGAAAAACATTATTTCTGCGCTTGTATGCCTTACAACATAACGTGTATTTTTGTTCTCATTCTTATTTGATCACTCTCAAATGAGTACATTTCCTTATTGTGTCCATCACAGGCGTAAAACTTCCTAAAATCTCCAAAAGTACAGGAGCTAGTAGCTTGTCAACCATGCACGACTTTATTAACTCGTATGTTAAGGAATTCCCTGCAAAATTTTTTTTAAGCAGTCAAAATGTAGGATATTAACAATTTTGGATTACCTTTGAGTATTTTTTTTTGCTGAGCTCTTCCGAAAAACGTTCCGCTGTCACGGAATGAGTTCACCGACGGTATTAAGAGTGCTCGGCGACGACCACGATCAAGTTTTAAATTTTGAAATGGAGATTTATTTCCATTATTTTCACACTCAAGTCTCTGTTTGTTTTTATTTTTGACCGATCATTAATTCCATGGCTACTTTGACAATTTTTGAATTTTTTAATGGTTGGAGGCAATGTCGATACCAGATGGCAGTGCAATCACTTAAGAGAAATTTTGCGAAAAATTGGAAAGAATTTTCTATGGAGAGTCATGTCTGTTTTAGTCTGTGATATAGGTACATATGTACCATGAGTCAAAGTTAAAACGCCTTCATGTAGGCAAGTAAAAAATTTGAGGATTGGTTTCTGTTTTTGATGAAATATCAATTGCGCTTTGTACATGATGGTTTTTTGATGGCGATTTTGATTTTGATGCGAAGGTTGTTATATAAATTCAGGTGATTAGTTAAATTGAATCGAGGAAATTGGCTAGTAAAATAAAGAACAAGAATCGACAAAATTAAAATATTGCCTTTGGACAAAATTGCACAAAGTTTTGCTATTATGCTCTGCTATCGAAATTTTGGCATAAAATAATATTATTTTGCCATAAAAGGCTGCTCGGGAGTGGTTTCAATTAAACCTAAAATCATGATAAAATTTTACCAATTCTGCCCCAATACTGATCCCATTCCTAATACACGGATTGCACAGTTACGCCAAATTTGGTTGTATTGAAAGCTCATTGACACCTCGTTAAGCCAGCCTTTTCAAAAGAATTTTGAAAGCACACCGATGCCAAATTTTGGATGTAATTGAAGCCTAAAAGTGGCATCATTGTGCTCTCAAAATGCGTTTCGAGATGGTAACTAAACGAGGTATCATTAAGGTTTCAGTGAAACCTACAGTTGGTATAATTTTGGTATCGGCATATGAAAAGTGAGACCCAAATTTTGGCATTGTACCACCTTTATTCGGGCAAAATGATACCTCATTTAACTTTCAAGGCATGATAGCAAAATGAGGTATAATTTTGCCATAAAAGTCTGCTCGGGAAGCCAAGACTTCTAGATGCTTTATCAACGATGTAATTCGTCTGAGTCTTAAACTCCAGCCGATGGTCTAGGATCACGCCCAGACCGTTGATGTGGTTCACCCGGGCGATGGTTTCGTTACCAAGAGTGTACTCCGCGTGTATAGAGTTCCGCTTGCGAGAAAATGAAATGACAGCACATTTACTCCGGTTCAGAGGCAGGCAGTTGGTGTCACACCAGTGAGCGAAGGTATTGAACTGCCTTTGCAAGAAATCGATGTCCTCTTGGCTGTTGATGGTGTGGAAAAGTTTAAGGTCATCAGCATACGCAAGTTTAGGTCCATCAAGGACAGTGAGTACATCGTTAAAATAGATGACAAAAATTATCGGTCCCAAGTGGCTTCCCTGAGGCACGCCTGAACAAGCGGAGAATTGTCTTGAGAAAAAATTTCCTGTTTGAACTGACAATTTTCGTCCCGTTAAGTACCTTCGAAACCAGTCCAGTAAAGATCCACAGAATCCTAGGCGTTCGAGTTTAACGATTGCAATATCGTCATTTACTTTATCGAAAGCAGCAGACAAATCAGTATAGATGGCGTCAGTTTGAGACTTCATGGCAAAGCTATCTTGCACGAACGATGTGAAAGTCAGCTGTCGCAGCTGGTTAGTGACCCAGGGAGCTCGATGGTTGGAAGGTAAGCTACGTTTCGGAACATGACGATCGATTATGTAGTTCAATTTGTTGAAAGAATCGCAACGGCAGCAGTGGGGTTAGAGAGTTCGAGCTCGTTCTCCCATTCGATGGAACCTAGGACTCGAGAGATAGCTTCGTAATCGGCGTTAGTCCTGGTAGAATGAAGCAGTTTCATCTAAGGGGGCATTAATGTTAGTGACATCGAGTGAGACCACTAAAGCTGGATGATGAGAAACAACTTTGACGAGAGGAGCGGGAGCTAAATCAATTGTCGGATTCCTGAAGCCTTCGTTTATGAAGCAGAGGTCTAGCATACGGCCGTTTTCCTTTTCGAAGCTGTTGATCTGGCGAAGAGCCGCGGTGCTCAAAGAGTCCAGGAAGATGTTGGTAGGAGCCGAGAAATAGGAGCGCATTGGATCTGGGAACAAAAAGGCACCGTGGGAAGGGCACCTTTTCAAGCCAGGCATGTTGAAATCACCGATAACAAGAATATCATCTACGGGAGAGCAGATTGAGCTCACTTTGGAGAGACAGCGCGAGAAAGACTCAGCTTCAACCAGATCACTTGAGCGATCAGGAAGCACGTACACTACGCATAAGTACAGTTTCCGGTCACCGAGATCAATGCGGGCCCAAAGAAGTTCTAAATCAGCGGTCGGGAAACCGGGGTAAATTACCCCAAATGGGGTAAAAGTGAAATTCTCGGAGGTAACAGTACATATTTTGTGAGTGAAAAGTGTATATTTTCATTTTCCCCCTGAGGCATTCAGAGAGCTCGCTTAGTGTTCTGTCCATAATGCCCTTGCGGGGTAAAACGCCAGCGACTATATTTTGATAAATTTTGAAGATTTGTGAAGTTTGTAGTGGATTCTTTTTACACAAATGTGTTCTTAAAACCAATACCTTGTAATTTTAATAAAAATGGTTATCAGATATTCAGTAAAACACGAATAACAATTAAATTAAGTTTTGAGATGGCTATCCATCACTTTAGTTGTAAAAAGTGATCAAATGAAATAGGCTTTTACACCAAGATGATTGCTTAAAACATCCTCACCGTTGATTTAATTGATAGTTCAAACCATATATTTGAATTATCAATTGATGAAAAACTGTAGGAAATCGTTGTTTTACGGTAAACTGAACACATATTAAAATTCAAATATCCGATCAAAATGCCCCCATAAATTTATGGACAAATCGCCTTCCTCTCAAGGTGCTGTTCGGTAAGATGTAAACAAAACCACGTGTTTTATTATAAATTTTGGAGTGCAGTTTTCCATGAATACAGACCGATTATCGAAATGATACAGTGAGGGGCAAAATAAAGTGTCCAAACTATTTTTTTATCATTTCTTTCATTTTTCTGGTTGAAATTCACCGAAAACACATCGTAATCATTTTTAAAATATTGTTTATTATGTTCTTTTTAATTTTTGTTAATGTTGCGCTGGTAAAAAAAGAAAGTTTTTCTGATAGAAAAAAAAAAACAAATAATATTCCAAAAAAAAATGGGCAAAATAAAGTGTCCAACTCAAAAATGTATATAATTTCGATAAGTTTCCATCGCGAGGCCCTTCGAATTTGTTTGTTTTGTGTATTTTGACGTTGCATAAACAACTGGCTTGGCTCTGGAGTATTCAAACAGGTGTCTACATTCGAATAAGTTGTAAAATATGGAGAACGCATAAATTTCTGGTTCCATTCCGTTGTCCATCCGGAAACTGGTTGTTCGTGATGTGAATAACGGTCAAACGCACCGGGAAGTGGCCAAGAACTACGAAATCAGCAAGACAGCGGTATCAAAAATCATGAAGAAGATGAAAACGTTCGGATCGGAGATGGATCGCTCAGGAAGAGGACTGAAGCCCAAGACAGATGCCAGAACGGACAAGAAAATCATTCTTGAAGTGAAGAAAAAAGCAATAATAACGATCCGGCAGATACAGGAAGAGCTCCAATTTTCGGTATTGCGTTGTACTATCCGTCGCCGCATCCATGCAAAGGAGTACCATAGAGAGATCGCAGTGAGAAGGCCTTTCATCAGCCAGGTGAACAAGGCTAAGCGGCTCAAGTTCGTCAAGGAACACGCCGATAAACGGCTCGAGTACTGGAAAACATTGTTGTGGCCGACGAATCCAAATACGAGCTATTCAACCGGAAGAAGCGGGATCATATGTGGCGCAAGTCGGGTGAGGAGCTCCAAGATCGCCATATCCAAAGAACAGTCAAGCACGGAGGAGGTAACGTGATGGTGTGGGGGTGCTTTTCTCGGGGTGGGGTGGGCAATTTGGTAAAAATTGACGGAATCATGACAGCTGAGTCATATTCCAATATCCTGCGGGAAAACCTCGAGGTACCCCTCATCAAGACGGGCCTCAAAGAGCGCTTCGTTTTACAGCAGAATAACGATCCGAAGCATACGGCCAATCTGATGAAGTCATTTTCCCGTTCCTGCCGCATAAAAGCCCTTGAATGGCCCCCACAAAGTCCTGATCTGAACCCCATCGAAAATCTGTGGGCCATCCTCGATGCTCTGATTGATAAGACTGGTGTGACAAATTAAAAATACTTATTTTGATGCCATGGAGCATGCGTGGGAGGAACTCGACCCACAACACTTGCACAACCTTGTTGAAAGTATACCGAAGCACTTGTAGGAGGTGTTAAAGGCCGAAGGAGGCCATACCCATTATTAAATAGTTCTTGTTTGCCTTCAGTTTGAATCAATTTGAAGCTGTACCGATCTGGACACTTTATTTTGCCCCTGTTTTTTTGGAATATTAACTGTTTTTTTTTTCTATCAGAAAAACTATTTTTTTTAACAGCGCAACGTTAACAAAAATTGAAAAGAACATAATAAACAATATTTTAAAAATGATTACGATGCGTTTTCGTTGAATTTTAACCAGAAAAATGAAAGAAATTGAAAAAAAATAGTTTGGACACTTTATTTTGCCCCTCACTGTATATCGATCTTTTTCTTTGCTTAGTCCTAAATTATCATTAGGATGCATAATAATTATAACTTTTGATCGGATTTGAGTGAAAAACGTGCACAGAAAATCGAATCGGTTCACTAAATTTGTCGCCAAAAGCAGCAGAAAAGTTTGGTTGAAACTGACACAGTTCAAAATACAGTCAAGAATTTCAAAAAATTTCATTTTTTCATTGAGAAATGTTAAAATACCACTTGTTTTTATGTGTAGAAAAACTTGGAAAAAAATTTTTTTTTTGCACTATTTCCGAATCAAATAACAGAATTAGTTTGTTTTCACTGTGAATAGTGTGTTGTTTTCGAGTCTTTTTGATCCAATGTATTGGAGCATCATTTGCCTACACTGGGGCGTTTAACATCCAATGATTTCAAAGGTTGCTTTTGAAGGCGTTTGTAAAAAATCGAATATTCTCATAGTTTTTACATTAAAAAGTAATATTTTTGACAGAATATGAGTAGAAGATAGAAATACGAAACACATGTTCCATTGTATTCGGGTGTTCAGCTTATGTATTCCGCATACTCAGTCGTTTCCCTTAGCAGGTGCATATTCCCCCGAAATACCCTACGGATACGTTTTTTTTGCTCTTCGTCATGGGGTAATATCAACTTAAATAAAAATGTTTTGGGGTAATGATTCAAAAAGTTCCCCGACCCCTGTTCTAAATCGTTCCAGGAACTGTCTTCGATCAGCTGAGCCGTGAGTCTGGATTTTACGGCAAGCAAAACTCCGCCAGCAGTTGATTTTTTGCTGTTCAGGGGGCTTCGATCAAGGCGTGTAAAGCTTCAGGTGTCTTATACCAATGCACGGAATCGTCCATCTTGTGACAGGCAATCGTAATCGTAGGCATGGTAGGCGAACAATTCGCTGTCAAAAAGCGCTCTGTCTCCACCCCCCACCAATGAGAAACTTTTGGTGCCCCTTGCCTACTTTTCCTCAATATGCATCCACCCGTAGCTGGAGGCACTCTGGCTTCGATCGCAACGGTATACTACATAGTCTGGGCTGATAATTTGACTGGATAAGGTGCGGTCGTTTACTGTGGCGTCGATCTTAGTTTTTTGATTATTGAGCTGTATATTTTAGAGATCTCGATAGCGTCTTGTTTTATGTTTACTGAATTTCCTTTTTGAAATCTATAGAAACACCAGCTGATCAGGTAAACTTTCACAAATATAATGATCATGTATGTAGAGAGTATGATTATTCAAA
The DNA here is from genome assembly GCF_029784155.1 of Uranotaenia lowii. Classification (NCBI taxonomy): domain Eukaryota; kingdom Metazoa; phylum Arthropoda; class Insecta; order Diptera; family Culicidae; genus Uranotaenia; species Uranotaenia lowii. The sequence continues at coordinate 109,057 of NW_026598700.1, forward strand.
AATAATTAATTTTTTTATCAGTCAAACACTTTATTTCCAGTTTTAAGTCATAGATGGCAGCTCTATCTTGCTGTTAATAGGAATTGAGACCCTTTTTTTGATTATTCGGAATTACATTTTGAAATTTTTGCTGATTTTCAATCATTCATATTTTTACAAGCAAAACTCATAGCGGTACTATTCTTATTTTGCTCACTGTATATGCTAAAACTCACTTTGTCAGTCAGTTTAAAAATAAAAATGATCATATAGTAATTCTTAGACTTTTTT
>NW_026598701.1:0-25000 GCF_029784155.1 Uranotaenia lowii
CAACAGTTGACCTTCTTACTTAACTGGAAAAGGATTTGAAAATACCTTTAAGTTTTAAAGGGAAGTTGCATGATTCAAATTTGCGATACTTACAGAATCTATATGTATAAAGTTCTGATATTGAAAAAAAATTGGTGAATTATCGTCGAAAAAATCTAAATTTAATTTTAGCATTCAGTAACCAAATCGAAATAGCTTTTACAATATTTTATGAGGTAAGATTTCAATGCCAGCATAAACATCTTCGCTGATCAGTTAAAAATATTTAAATATCTCTTCTTAAACGAGCAAAATGACTAGAAGAGTATTTGAGTGCCATAAAAAGAGATTTTTCATATCGAATCCTACTTTTGATGTTGTAACTTGCATCTTCAATTCCATTTTTATATGAAGAGGGTATTCCAAAAATGAGAAAAAAACAATAAAAACTCACCTTATACTCAGGAACACTGTACAGGATGACTTTCCTGTTGGCATCGCACGCCACCAGCAGTTTGTTGTCCGGTGAGTATCTGCAATCGGTGACCGGCCCTAGATGTTCCAGCTCGAGCTTCGGGCTGAGCGTGGTGCCACTCAAACTGTAAATGTGTACTTTATGATCATCACCACCCACGGCCACATCCAGCGTTTCCGGATTGATGCTCACGCAGCTAGACTCGAAGCTAATCGGAATTGAGCTGACCTTCCGATTGTCCTGCAGTACTGTCACATCCTTCACGCAGCCAACCACCGCAATGTTGCCCTCCTTCAGAATATCCATTCCACGAGGCTGACAGCTTAGCTTCGATTCGATACCAGTGTACCGATTGCCCTCAATACTGATCTGTTTAATCGAATCGTCGATTCCGGCTGTGTACACAAAATCTCCTGAAGCGCGAATGTCATTGATCTGATTTCCATGACCAACACCGGAGATGCGATCGTTGGTTCCCGATCCCGAGTTCCAGTTCGTAACTGCACCATCGTGGCTCGCCGTATAGATAGTGCTGCGGTCTTCACTAAGCGTCACCACAGTGATTGGTTTATTATGTCCCTTAACTATGCGCAATGGTTTTGTTGGGTTGTTAACATCGAGGTAGTTGATAAATCCTGAGAGAGAGACCGATAAGACATGATCGCCTTGCCAAAGACAGGATACCTGTTGATCGTCGATTGTCGTTCCCATAGGGAATTCTGAAATTAATTCACGAGTTTCGACGTCCCATAGCTTGCATGTTTTGTCACCAGAACAGGTCAGCAGTTGGGTTCCGTCAGGCTTCCAGGCGACTCCATAAACACCACCACCATGAGCCGGCGACCCAATTTCGCCTTTCAATTCCGACGTTGTTCCATCATACAAAAAGACCTTTCCATCGAAACCAGCTGATGCAAACAGATGACCGCTGGGAGAATATCTCACAGCCTGCACAAACCGCGTGTGGTCCTGTTTGGTCATTTTGAACTTGAATGGAGGACCCTCGAAAACGCCGATGGTGTTGTCTTCCGAACCGGTCACAATCCGGAATGGCCGAGCCGGCCGGAAATCACACGAATTGATCGGTTTCGATTGGCCGGAAATTTCACCGACCGATGTTCCCGTCTCAGCCATGAAAACATGTCCGAATCGCTCGCGACCTTCGCCCACGACCACGATTCGCTGGCTGTCCGGTGACCAGCTGATGTCCTTGATGGGACCGGCGATCGGTTGAAATTCATTCTTCAGAATATGCTCTTTGTTGACCGTGTCCCAGATGCGAATCTTGCCCGACTGATCACCGGAAGCGATGTAGAAGCCGCTCGGCGAATATTTCGCCACATTCACCTGACACGAGTGTTCCGTGTAGATGTCGGCGATTTCCGGGCTTTCTATGTTCCGGATGATGACCGAGTGACCGTTGGTGTAAAGAAAGTTCTTTCCCTTGGGGTCGCCCCCCAGAACGATGGGTTGACCACGCTGTGTCCGGGGCAGGGAGGAATAGATGAATTCTGGTGGAAGAAAGGAAGATACAAAAATAGTTAGTTTATAACTTAAAGGTACAATATTTATAAAAAATCTCTTTATACTTAAAATCAGTACAGTATAATTAAAATCTGTAAAATGAATTTACAGAAACCCCACACTGCAAACTTTCACTTCAAGACCTTTTTCCAACCTATTATAAAACAATCAAGCGTCTGCCCTTTCTTGTATTTAAAACGATAAAAACATTAGCGAGAACAATATAATATGAAAAAAATTCGATACCATCTGTAAACCAACAACAAATAATGTACCTGGGGAAGCTCGGTTAACAAACCCTTGCCCTGGAGCCCCCCAGTTTTCTAGCACACTCTGCATTTCAGTTTATTAGATAAGGTTGGCTGAACAATATCGCGGTGCGGCATCTGACTCATCCTCATCGACCTAACCCACCAGCATATCTCGCCCTCTCCACCCCATTGGAAACATTTGTTAACTTTACTTCTGTTTGCCGGTCATTCCGAACCCCTCGGCTTCACCAAATGAAGAACATCAAACATTCAGATTGAATGAACGCATGATTCTCTCGTCCGGTTTTTATAAAGCAACGTCCTCGATGTTCTCGAAGAAAGGCGAAGAATGAAGAAAAGCGACCGCGAGGCCGCCAATTCAGGCGTATCGAAATGAGAAGCTCAAAAAAAAAAACAAGACTGTTCCATACTGGGCAAAAGAAAGCATTTCGTTTGTTTCCGCTCTAGCTTGCCTGCCTGCCTTTTTGTGTATCGAATCGTTATTTCGATTTAGAATTTACTACATAAAAAATTATAAAAAGAACCTGATAACAGATTGATAAGACGGTCCTGATAAAATATAACGGAACCCATGGAAAGAAGGAATTGGCTGTTTTACCGAAAACATTCTAAATATTAAAACTTTCTTAAAAAATAGAGATAAAATAGAAAAGATAATTTTCTATAATTCTAATTTCCGTAGTATACTTTCTATTGCAAGTCACACCTTTTTGAAGCCGTTATCACCACCAGAAATTTTATAACATCAAATTAATATTTTGGCTATTATTTCATTCACATAAAGTATATTTTATAAAGAACATGCCATTATGAACTTTCAATGCGATCTCAGAAGAATACAGCCTGTAAGATGCATTTACACCGACAATTTACCAAAAAAAAGGCGAAGGGGTCGAGGGGCATCATTTGAGTGGATTAAGTAGAAGCAAACCACCCCAGTCGGTTGTTGTCGATTCGATTCGCGGGAGTGCAAGTTTATTTTTAGCGTTCTCCAACAGCGCACTGGGACACATGAATGCATTTGGCGATGGCGCTGCTGCAAATTTGATTCACAGTACATACCAACATAGGCATCTACTTTCGCTTGTTGCAATTTTGTAAGCCAGCTAAAACTGTATCCCAGAATGGTTAAATTAATCTGAAATCATTCAACTTGAATGCGTGAGCAATGACATTAAATCTGCAAGATTGACAAGGTCATTCATGAGAGCTTAATAAAGGTATGTATTATGGTCAAAACATGAATTGCCTTTTTGTGCACAATCAGGAGAGAATTGAAGGTATTTTTTTAAATTCACAAAAACTTTGTGAAGGCTTAAAATTGTAATTTTAATTGTAATTCTAAATAACTACATGTGAATCCTTAACAGATTAAGGATAAAGGCAGGTTCTTGAGGCTTCCGTAATTCGTAATTTCTACTTTAAACTCTTATTTTTTTACTGATCGATTTGTTTTTTTGCAAGCTGAATTTAAACATCGTATTTATTTAACGACAAATTCTGGAGATAATTTTACACCATTACTGTCGGGTTATTTATCAATCGGTAATGCCACCTCACTCCCCCCAAATAACTTAGCCCGATGAATCATCGTCCATTATCAGAAGCCGGTTCAACTTTTTTTTCTTATTTCGAATGAATTGGAACCGTAACTTGGTTATGTACATGGTTTTGGCTTAAAACATTATCCAGCACTTTCAGCTTATTAGATCATTCTCTAAAGTAGAGTACCATTACAATTTTGCACACTTACTATTCGAATAGGCCATGTTGATGAAGACTAGCCGACGACACCAGACGAAACTTTCGAAATAGGTTTCAAAATCCAATAGCGCCGGGTTCCGATAACACTTTTAAACAACGGTACACCGAAATACAGTTCCGATACCACAAGCGTTCACTTTTATTCCACTAGTTTAATCAAAATTTCACCGATAAAAAGAACGGAAGATACGATCGGTTGGCTTACCGGGGCAGTATTCAACACTCAAATCGGAGACGTTTCCTTTTTTGGCAGAAATTTTCTTCGACTACCGCACACACGTAAAGATCGATGGCTTCTGCTGACTGACTCACATACTCACACCCGCATGTGCCTAAACAACACGAACACCCCAAATAGTACTAAAGATGTGGAAATGTAAAGATAAATTCAAGTGATATTACTTTGGATAAAATTCTTGCTTTTGCAAGCTAAAGGTAATACTTAAAATGTTCCTGTTGATATATTTAATTTACATTTCGATTAATATTGTAGGTTTTGTTGTTACGCTAAGCAGGAAAAGCTCAGTTATATGTATTTTAAAAAGTTAAAGAAATGAGTAGCTATTCTTCGATTTTAACATCCTCGGTATAAATTTGTCATCATTTTTTTAGTACACAACAGTTGTCAAATGAAATATTTCATGTTTGAAAGGTTATTAGACCAAAGTACTGTTCAGTGGTTTCAGTTTTAAATTAAAATCTTATCTGGTTAAACTTTTTTTAATAAAAAAATAATAATTAAAAAATTGTAATGAGTTACATTCCTATACTACTTCAAATTCAAAGTTCTTTTTCTTAGACCAGTTTTTTGTGCGTGAAACTTTCTAGCTGAATTAATGACCTTAAAATGACATGATCAACAAAAAAAACCCTAATTGAAGAAAATCTAAAACACAAAAACTTAAGTGAAAACGGATATAAATCAAATAAATATTTAAAAGTAACTAAAACTACAAAAATGGCCTTAAATTTATAGAAAGAGAATCAAAATGAAAAAAAAACATCTAAAAAAGTACTAAAACTTCGAAAAAATAGAAAGGATTAACCCAATAGAAAAAAGTAAATACCTTGTAAAAATGACAAATTTTAAAACGCTTGAAAAATGAAAATGTTAAAATATAATAATAATAAATCCATGGTAGGGGAGATGAGGGCATAACGAGCACCCAGGGCATAATGAGCACTACTCTTTTCTACGAAAGTACGTATTTTCTTAAATAAATTTTCATGAGGATTTGTTTCGTACTTCCTAAAGTATTAATTTTTCACAAAAAAAGGAATCTACTTATCATCTTTACAGAGATATTTAAAAAAAAACTAGCGTGATTCTCAAGTTACGAAAATATTATAATTTTTGAGCACCACGAAATATGCTCTTATTATCTTAAAATAACCTTGATCTATAATGTACGCACTGCAACATGATGTACACATTGTTTCTCAATTTTTACCATCATAAAAATTTTGATTTTTCACTTTTATCAATTTTAAAACACGTTTTTACTTAAATTTGTTGACTAGGGGCATATAGAGGCATATTATTGAGGCATAATGAGCATTTTCTGCCGTAGAATCTAGCAGCGAATTAAAATTGATTTATAGCGCCACACCTTAACTAGTTTTTACCGACGATTTAGCCTATTGGTAAGGTGTCGGAGAGATAATCAAAAGACTAGCGTTAGATTTCTGTTCGAGGTGATTTTTTTCCATTTACAATTCATGATCGATTTTTTTATTGTTACATTATACGGCTAGTAGCATCATCCTCCGAACAAAGCACATAATGTATGAGCGTGCGTGAATTGTTTGTATTCTACAAACAGACCTAGATTATTTAGTTATTGCTTTATTTGATGAATCTACGACTCACCTGACTTAATCGAATTGAATTCGCTGCTAGATTCCCCGGCAGAAAACGCACATCTTGCTCTGATTAATGGTGCTTGTGTGGGGCACGAACGGATGTATGGGTGTATCGACACATCCTCTCCGAGCAGGCTTGAGCATCTCCTTCAGTCACCACGCAACAGCCTATCGGGTGAGTCACAACGTCCGTTCGGCGACCGAACATAGCCCGATGGGTGATCTCTAGCGTTAAGCGGAGTTGCACATTTGGCGACCGACAGGACTTTATTTTGAAGTTAGGTGTCCGGTTTCGGAGAAAAAAAAGTGTGTAGTGCGATTTTTTTTTGCAAATGTCTAGTTTGACACCATAATAAAAGAACCTATTATAGAGATCACCCACCAGTGAGCAAACCACGTGGATTTTTTGCAGAGAAGCGGAGAAGGGCCAGCCCAAGCAACCAAAAGTCGCGTTTTTACTTAACTCCGAACTCCGAAGTTCACATTTGGCTGAAAAAATGTTTTACGGGAACTTCAGGTGACTCTTGTCGCGTAAAAGTTACTCAGGAACTTCCATCGCCCTTTGAAAGGTTAAACTATCGATAACAGAACTTCTAGGCGCTTTCAATGGAACTTCTTTCAAGAAGGTCGATAACGTTCGCGTAACATTCCAAAACGCACCATTATGATACTTGAAGGTGTTTTAAAGAACCTATATGGGAAATCTAAGCGACATGTCAAAAATGTTTTTCAAGAAGGTCGATAACGTTCGCGTAACATTCTAAAGCGCACCATTAAGATACTTGAAGGTGTTTTAAAGAACCTATATCGGAATTCTAAGCGACATGTCATAAATGTTTTTCAAGAAGGTCGATAACGTTCGCGTAACATTCTAAGGCGCACCATTAAGATACATGAAGGTGTTTTAAAGAACCTATATGGGAATTCTAAGCGACATGTCAAAAATGTCTGTCAATTTTTTGTCATGGTATTTGTTTTGTTTATATCTGTACTGATATTTACAAATGGAATTCAAGATTTTTTCGAATTTTTCTTGTAAATGTTAAATAAGATATTCGAATAAATTTTGATGATGCGAATTTTTGTTTTGATTCATATTGTGTACTGAAAGTCCTTTGAACGAAATAAGGTACCTTCTATTGACCAACCCACTCAATCATCTCAAATGACATTAAGTTTAAATACTAATCATTACAGTGGCAATTAGCTATTGATGGATTGGTCGAGAGGCTGGTGAGTTTCATTGCAACCTAGAGAGCAGCGGTTCAATTCTCTAGGCGTGTAAGCAGCTTTTGTAATCAAAACAATATAATCAAAATCAATGAGATAGACCATGATAGACCGGCAACCTAGCAATCTGACATGTGGTTGTCAGAGCAATCTGTCACTCGGATTTTTTTTTCGGCGCGTAGAAGTTTCTTGACATTCTCTTAGAAGCTGAATAGCGTTCTCTACAGCCACCTAAACGAACTTGAAAGTAGCTTTAAGAACTTAAATTTTGGGCTGATTAGCATTCTCTTCAGACACAAACGAGAGCTGATTAAGCTTCTATGGAACCTTTTTAAGGGAATTCTGGTTGCTTGGGAGTGTTGCCAGATTTATAGATATGTTGTAAGTATATTGGAAAGAAAGTTATAATGAAAATTTTGTTACGATGCGAAGGCGTGTTGAGAGGACAGCCTAAATTGCGTGTTGGGAGGACCGCAGAAAAAGACAGCGAGTTGGGAGGACAGCTGTAATGAAAAAGGCGAGTTGTGAGGACAGCCTAAAATTGCGTGTTGGGAGGACCGCAGAGAAAGACAGCGAGTTGGGAGGACAGCTGTAATCAAAAAGGCGAGTTGTGAGGACAGCCTTAAATTGCGTGTTGGGAGGACCGCAGAGAAAGACAGCGAGTTGGGAGGACAGCTGTAATCAAAAAGGCGAGTTGTGAGGACAGCCTGAAATCCGCGTGTTGGGAGGACCGCATAAAAATGACAGCAAGATGAGAAAACAGCCGATAAAAAGGCGTCTTGTAAGAACAGCCTGAAATTGCGTGTTGGGAGGACCGCATAAAAATACAACAATTTGAAAGTACAGCTGAAGTTAAAAATAAAATTTCAAGGTGAGAGAAAAGCCTAAAAGTCACGAGTCGAAAGAAATGCAAAGATGAGATAACATCGTATTAAGAATATAGGGTAAATGTACCCGAACTTGGCCCCTAATGCATGGTTGACTATATTTCCCATGATTGTAGTCTCTCTGTAATATGTACCTTCAAAAGTCCTTCGACAAATATGATTGCTTACTAGCCTGAAATGTAGTAAAAATATGTCCTTGCTTTAAAGCGGTGGATAATTTGATATAAACCTGATTAAACTATTGATTGAAATGCTCTTTATTGTGGCCCCCGTTCCGAATTGTGGCCCTTTATGAGTCCCTTAAATTGGCCGCCTCTAGAAGAAATTTGCCTCACTAATACAACAACAGCTCCCACGAATTCGTTGATAATATCCTGGAAGGAAGCACAACAATGTTCTGTGTTGTTTTCAAAAAGTCGAAAGTACGAAATGTCAACCCTTTTTTAGAATTGATATTTGCGTGCAGAATTATAATCTTACGTAAAAAAGTTTCATTTGTTTGTTTCAGTTTTTGGTGTGTTTAAAATTTCTATTATCAGAATGACAATCTAGAACAAATAGGTTCCATAATATTGCATTGGTTAACATAAATATGTTTATTAACCGAGCAAACAAATCGTTTGTTCAATTTTTTAAAATGAAATCATGATAGATCTGTTTCCATTGAAGTTAACATACGATAGTGAATGTTCATATTTTTTTATTCCAATCCCATAAAAGGAGGAGAGACATTTTAAAAACCATTATGGCCGAGGCAAGAAGCAAGCTAAAGCTAAAACTCAAGTAAGCGAACGATTCTTTGAATCATACCTACATATTTAAAATGTCGCCCTTAGGAATTTCTAGCAATCGTTTGCGTACACCCGGATAGCAAAACAAGACAAACTATCGCTTACTCCAGCCAGCCTGATAGAAATAGATTGCATCTCACTCGTTCGTTTGGGGACTATAGCCAATGAAAGCGAACAACAAATTTACAAGCTGGGTGAAATTCAAGCTGCATCCCACTCGCACTCATGCAAAATCATCATCCAAACTCGGCAGCGCTTCCTTCGCATATTCCTTTCCTACGGAAAACAAACGTCGTCACCTCTGCTGATGCACAGTGATCCATAATATAAAACAAACTTGGTCAAAATATTATTTTTGATTTCACATGAAATTGAAAACAATAAAATTTAGCTCTTAATAACATAATTTTCCAACATTGTAATGCAACTACATTTTTTTAATAAACATAATATTAAGAATGTCATAATTTGAACTTTGTAATCATTCCTTTCAAAGCGACACATAAACAGCAAATGTTCATCTCCAGCACAAATAAAATGAAATCAAAATACGTTGGACCTTATTTCCATTTGTAGATTTCTTTTATGGGTATGGATAAAGTTACTTCAACGTTGAGATCCAAGATATCGATTCGGATTCGAATCCTGTTGATTTCGTGCCCCTAAGTTGAGAGGAATTTACCAAAAAAAAAAGGCAGCTAAACTTTTAGTATTATAATTCCAACTAAGATGCCAAATACGCTTGTGAGATAAATAAATTGATTAGAGTCCAAAATACATTTATGGTATTTTTAAGTTATTTCAATTCAATCATTCTTTTTACTTTCGACCGGTTTTAAATTTCCAGACCACTGTGCACTAACAACCGACGATTCGGCTGCCGGCTGCCGGCTACCGTCTGCCTGCTGATTTCGTTCTCACACATACATACAAACCTCAATTAGTGGAATTTCATGCCAAGATTAGGCGAAAAAAATGTTTATATTTTCTTCAATTTTAGATCAAATATGTACGTTGTTTGAAGTAGGTTATAATTTTATATTTTTTGCCACGTTTTGCTGTAACCAACGGTATTTTTTAGTGATTTTTTCATAGAGAAGTGTGTTTTTTAAATCGATCCGAAGGTGGCAGATGCACTAGCAAGGTAGGTTCATTTCAGATTTTTTCCGATAATCGTAATTTTACTTCCAGTTCGTCATGTGAAAATAAATTATTACTCAGTTATTTGGATTCAATTGCGGACAAATGCTATGCAGAATGTAGACAAATGCGATTTTCTTTAATGTTTGATTTATTTTATATTTTTAGGCATATGTTTGACATACAAATTACCAAAATGCATTTTGGCATGCCAAGATAAGGAGCATGCCAAGTTAAGGCTCACTCACCCTATCTGTTGTTAAAAAAAGATGAGTTGACAATACAGCCTGATTATTTCAATATGAGGATATGCACATGTGGGCCTCGCTGCATAGATTAAAGAACTGCGTGTTCGTTGGTCAGCTGCTATGAAAGAAGCGAATTGTTTGTAAAGCTTAGGAGAATAGCAAGATCCGACGGCGGCCGCAAAAGTGATAAAGTTTTGAAATCAGAAGACAGCTTAATTGTTCCAATTTCCAGGAACACATGAAAAAAGAACTGTGTGTTTTAAGCGAGCTCTTTCTAAACAACTCTCGTAAACTATTTATGTGCTGTCTTAACTGTGACCGATAGCCTTCGAAAGAAAATAAATGATAAATAAAAAAAACTGACCGATCTGAAACTGAAGAAACTAACCCGATTCGTGTGGAAGATTGAACTGGATGCCACAGCATCTTTTTCATGGAAAGACTGAAAAGGGGAAAGTGACTTGTTGTATTGTATACGAAGAGAGTGCTATTTTGTTGATAAATTTCCGAAACGATGAGACACTCGAGCGATCGAAGCTTCAAAGACAAAACATCTACATGAATCATTCATCTTTATCAATGCTACGTAATCGAGAAGTTATAAGCCCTACGTTTACTAAAATATTAACCGAGATAGAGCACTACGTTGACCAAACAAAAATCCCTGGTTAAGTGTTAAAACCGTTATCTGATTGAGATTTTTCCTAAGATTGGAAGTTATTCAAAAAAAACTGCTCAGGAACAAACTCAATTGAAAAATACCATTTTTAAAACAAGACCGATTGCAGATGGTTTTAAATAAACTATATTCAACAAGTTGTTTATTCATCATGTTGAGATGATTGATTATATTTATTAGTTTATAAGAGCTGAAAGAAAAAGTCTGGCAGGCCTGCCGCATATTTCTCGAGATCAAAAGTCATACGCTGGGGGAGGAAGACTGAAATTCGCTGTATCGTTTTCTGTATCGTTTTTTTTACTGTTCGGCAAAAAGCCAACAATTGTTGAAATAATTTGTAATCGTAAACTTTAAACTATATAAAAATTTTGTTCGATCAATGGGAACTACCCTAAATCTAAATCTGTTATTTAAGCTATTTTTAGAACAACCATTAATCAAACAATTTTTAATTTATCAGCTTCAAAAACTTTAACGAAATTTGAGCAACTCAATACGCCTGATCTGCAGAATTCGCCAGAGCAAAACAAAACCGAATTAAATCTTTGTTTTATGCAAAACAAGTGCTTTTCAGCATCAAAAAAGTTTTATTGAAATTCACTAAATATGAAAGTAAGATTTTGAACCTTCGCACTGGTCGGTAGATTGATGAGAGAAATTTGACGTTTGAAAGATTTTTTACTTTTTTTATTCAGTCTTCCTCCCCCAGGTCATAGGCTGATGTCATGCTGAAACAACTAGCAACGCAACGCAACGCAACGTTCCAATAAGATTGCGTTGCAACGCATTGGTATGTCATGCTGGCGCGACCTGTCACTTTGAGATTCCCTACAAATCATCACTTCTCTACATCTGATAATGCTTTGAATCGTCTCCTTTCTTTCGGGAGCCATCAAAAACTCATCAAATCACGACCCGGATTGCAAGAATGCCGAAATTTGAACAGACAAAATTCCTTGTTTTTTTGCCGGAACTAAGAATTCATGAAAATTTTCTCGCCGATTAAGATATTTTTTAGTTTATTATCACAAGTTCGGACAGATCTTCGTACTATTGTGCTTAAAACCCGGAATCACTGCTTCAAATCGAGAAAAAACAATATTCCTATTGGATTTCCTACTAGTCGCGCTACAAAACACATTGGCATCAGATTGGTCGCGCTATACAAAGCGACCAGTATGACAGGTCTGCGCGATTTCCATGGAGATCAAATGAGAGCTGGTTAGTCGTGTGAACGTTGCGTTGTAGGTCGCGTTGCTAGTTGCTTCAGCATGACATCAGCCATACGGTGCTTTGCGATGGTGTACGTGAATGAAATTATGTACGCTCAAAATGTGAGAGAACGAGCGAGGCAAAACTTGCATTCTTTTTTTTTTTTTTTTCCGGGAGTTTAACAGCATGCTGTCATTCTTCCCTAATTAAACTTGCATTCGGATGGAAGCGCTGCTTATAGTTTGCATGGGTGCGAACGGGATGCAGCTAAAATGCCACCAACTGTTGACAGACCTTATTAGTTTTTCTTAAGGAGGAAAAGAAAAGTTGTCGGGTTCCATCGAAGATTTGTTTTTCGGTATCCGAACTATAGTTGCCACATGTACAGATTTATCTAGAAAAGTGCAGTTATTTGGACTTAATCCCGGGGCAAATTCTGTACGTATAGATGACAGATTTTGAAAAATGGTACAGATTTTCTTCATTTTATATAATAATCACTCAAATAGACTCTAATATGCGTTGTGAGCGTACTAGGTTGAATAATTCTTCTGGGTCAAAGCAATCGAAATATCCCCTCCAATTCAACCACGGTTTAAGGAAAGTTCAGATACCGATATTTCGATAACAACTTACTGTCTTCTTCAGTAAGCGTTTTCGATTCGCACTCAAATAGAATTTGAAATATGGCCAAGCCAAGTTGAATATCTATATTTGATTATATAAAGACAGAAATAAACGATGCGGAAATATAAAAGGAATTTTTATACATACTACGAAGTCGCCTGATACAAAATGCTTTTTGCAAAATATGTATTTAGATGTTTCTGATTAGTCATATGTGATGCAACATTCAGAATGCAAAAATGTTGCTTGACTTTCCCAAAGATATATATATATATGTGGCAATGCTGTTTGAATAAATTGAACGTAGAGAGCAAACCAGTACGCTCTCGGTAGCGGTTGTTGAAAAACGTAGCGGGGACCGTTCATCGAGAGAGATGGCGGTGGAAAGGATGGAGTTTATGTCCGATTCCTTTCTCATCCAGGTTTCGTGCAACAAGCTCTCGCCAGATACACCACATCAGCAGAATGATATGTATGTATGCTTGTGTTTGACAGGATAACAGAAACTTTGATGATCTTTTGATATCACCACTACTTGTCACATAGATAATCGTTGCACCGCATGTTTTAGGGATGTCCCTTAGTTCGATTAGTGAGTATATTTTTCAAAGAAATTGAGGATTTTTCGAAGGACTTTTTGTTTCTGTTTGTTGTGAGTATCGGTGCAGGTTAGCTTATGACACTCATGCACAGAAATACGTACCGTGCTTGTACTAATAGAATCCAAGATTTGAAAGAACATTCGATTAAATCCTCTGAATACTGCGAATTTTTTTATGTGAATGGAAGGAGAAAGCGGTTGTCGATTCCAGTAAAAAAAAAAAGAGTCGCAGCACCAGCTTACTATTGTTGGCCGCATTTGAATGGATGTATATATCCAATTTCTTAAGATGAACGAATCTATCGTCTGGGGTTGGTTGGAGCTGCTAAACACCAATAGAAAAAGAATTTGAATGTTGAGCGTGTTTAAATATTTTGATCTTAATTTATCAAATATGTTAAAACTGTCTTTTTTCTTTTGAGAGGAAGGAAGATGTGTGGGGCACGAACGGATGTATGGGTGTATCGACACATCCTCTCCGAGCAGGCTTGAGCATCTCCTTCAGTCACCACGCAACAGCCTATCGGGTGAGCCACAACGTCCGTTCGGCGACCGAACATAGCCCGATGGGTGATCTCTAGCGTTAAGCGGAGTTGCACAGTGCTCATACTGCCTCAGGGGGGGTTCTCATTATGCCTCCACAGTGGCTGGTTTTCAGCTTTTGGCAAAATTTTTTAAAATGCATTTTTTAACGTTTTCATCTTGTTTTCACGTTTCAGCCCGTTAGGGAATAGGCTTTTCAATTGTCTAAACACGAAACAATAATGTAACCTTCATATTATAGCTATTTTCTATGGTTAAATAACCGTTTTCCTTAAGGTGGCCATTATGCCCCCACCTCCCCTAATGTAAAAAAAAGAGAGTCGAAACTAATGAAAATGACAAAAATAGCAAAAAAAATATCCAAAAAATATTTTTAAAAAAATCCAAAAAATAACAAAAAAATATCCAAAAAAATTACATAACAGACTGACAAACGTAACGAAAATGACAAAAAAGGCGTTCAAGACGAAAATGACGAAGATTTTTAAAAACTACAAAAAATGAATAAAAAATAACAGAAATGTCCAAAATTAGAAAAAAAAAACGGAATTCTAAAAATTACAACAATCACATAAATACGAAAGTAGCAAAAATGATATAAAACATTTCGTTGTTTTTACCATTTTTGTTATTCCAAAATTGACAAAATTTATCAGGAGTTTAACGAACAAAAATGTCTTCAAAGACCAAAATGCCAAAAACGATAAAAACTACGATGAACGATGAAAATGACAAATATTTTTAAAAATACATGGCTACAATTACATGATCCATTTTGCGTCATTTGGCATCAACACAAATTTTCCATTTGCCCAATTTCATGCAATTTTATTCAGTCTTTGTACTCGATCAAACATGCTTAAATGATTGTACATTCAAGGAAATTCTGGTGATTTGGAACCTATATGTATATAAACGTGTATATAAACGTTTCATCCTTATACTAACTGAATAGGTCCTTATAATATCGGCTTAAATATTAAGTTAAATATATTAACTAATGACTCAAGATAATCCAATTGTCTGCCTTTGAATCGTAGTAAATGCGCAGCAATTTCTTTTTCCCGTAAGCGGCTTCCATCAAATGCAGCGTATTTTCTCGGCGGCGAGGCTATTGCTCGAGTTGAGCACGTGAAAGATCTTGGTGTCATTCTTGACAGACGGATGGATTTCAAGATTCACACCAATTACATCGTCGATAAAGCTTCTAGAAGCCTAGGTCTATTGTTTCGCATGGCGAAAGACTTCAAAGATATTTACTGCTTGAAGAGTCTTTATTGCAGTTTGGTTCGTTCGATCCTCGAATACGCCTCTGCTATCTGGTGCCCTTATTACCAAAACGGCTCTGAGCGTATTGAGGCTATCCAACGGCGCTTTATGAGATTCGCCCTTCGTCACCTGAGCTGGCAAGACCCGTTCCGACTCCCCAGCTACGAGAGCCGCTGTCGTTTAATCGACATCGACACGCTGCAAGCCCGCAGGACCGCCGCACGAGCCTCTGTCGTGGCTGATTTGCTTACATCCAGAACCGATTGTCCCGCACTGTTGGAAGGTCTTCAACTCAACATACGACCACGTGGTTTGAGAAATCGTAATTTCCAGCTCTACGTCCCTCTTCGTTTGAATAATTATGGGGCTAACACAGCACTTATAGGTGTAATCAAGACATTCAACCGCTACTCCGAACATTTTGATTTTGACGTTTCAAGGGATGCATTCCGAAGAAAAATCCTTAAAGCTTTAAGTTTTGTGTAGACCATTGTATTTGTAGTGTCTTTAATTTTAATTTTTAATTTTATCATTAGGATCAATATGTGATCTGTTGATGTACAATAAATAAATAAATTAAATGGTCGAACAATAATTCTTCAATTTTACCAGTGTACGTGAAATGTTTCATCAATGATTGTTGCATGCAACATCATCAATGATTTTCCCGCTGACGACGAATGCATGCACGAAACAAAACAACGCAAAAAACACCAGCGAAAGAGAGAACAAAGTGGATGCATCAAAAACTCGAAGACCAAATCGGCTGACGACGGTGTCCGCTGGTTGGCTGCCTAATAAATTTATCAATCGTCTCTTTGTCGTTTCTATTGAGTCGCATAGGTGAAAACAACGGTATCATCGGTGAAGCCGAAAATTGGAATAGCTAAGGGGAAGTAAAACTGAAAAACTTAACCTTTGCCACCTGCTCGTCGCTGGCGGAAGGAAGTGTAGAAACATGTTGGCCGGATTAAGGGATTTTATCCACCGCCACCGAAGGAAATTCATAACGGGGGCCATCCTTGGTGGAGGACTGGTTCTGTTTAAGTATATCCACTACAAGCTGCGCGAGTTCCAAGAGCGTCAAGCCAAAGAGATTGCTGAACGATTCAAGCGGATGCAGCACTTCGAGTCGACGGAAAGAACCTGCAACCAGACGATATTGGGACTGGCCCCTTCGGTAGGGGAGAAAATTTTGAAGGAACTGAGCACTGGAGATATATTAGAAAAGTTACGATCCAAGCCTGATAACAAGCTTGAATTGTGGGAAGAGTTGAAAATTCTGGCTTTTGCAAGGATCGTCGCGTTGGTTTACGCGTCCTCCATGCTGTCCATTACCCTGAAAACCCAGATCAACATTCTCGGTGGCTACCTGTACAAAGAACAACAAGATGACAGACAACTGGTCACGATCGATATTCAAACAACATATCTGTCAATGATTCAATATTTTCTTACCGATGGATTGGACAAACTGATGGATATTATTCGGAAAAATGTAACTGTAGTGATGCAACGTTATAACCTAAAGCAGGAACTAACATTGGCTGATACCGAAACTCTATTCTGGTCCATCCAAATAAGTTTGGCCAATGAAGAAATGGATCCTATCAAATCTATCGCCAAGTTTACGCTTCCATCGGAAATGGACCGAGGCGAAACGCTCGGGAAAATGTACGATGAGACTTTGGACGTTCTGGAAAGTGCGGAAGTCGCGGAAGTGTGCCAGGCGAACGTTATTGACGGATTCAATCTGGTCGTCGATAAACTGGCCGAGTACTACGCCGAGGTCGGTTCACCCCAAACGGTCCCGTCAACATCAAAATCTGCCCTCAACGTGGAGCCACTGGCGAACATCAACAGCATCAAGATGAGCCTGGCTAAAATGATCCCGATCGTCAATGGGCTAACTTCAAAGATACTGGGCAAATCGGGAGGATCGTCCGATACGAACGGTTTAAATGGTTTCGAGCATCGTAACAGTGACATGATGGCCTCGCTCGTGTCTCGGTTTATGCAGTCCAACAAGCTGAAAACATTCGGAGTGAATGTGTACGAAACATTCTGCCAGTAGGAAATTTTCGTAACAAAAATTAAACATTTCAACATTCGTGCGGTAGGTTCATAGGTGATTAAATTTAAGACTCTAGACTTAAACACAACAGTGTTGGCTTTTTCCTACTTTTTTGTTGCTTTGATTCGAATTGTCCCCGGTAGATGAACAAATTTAAGCTTCGGGACAACGTGTAAGGAAGTATCATTTTCGTCTATATTTATACAAGACAAAAACAGTTAATTTTTAATAAAGGTATTAAGCTACATAACTTACGTTTTTTTTCTTAATTTAGAAAGAGCTTCGAAAAGTAAAAACCTTTGCCAAAGAATGTTCGGTTAAAATAGAAGCCGATACGTGGGTGGCATTATCTTATCAGCGCGAAATGAAACACTTGAAGCTACCTACTTATGGTATTTATCCGGGGGTCTAATTCCCAGTTATACTTTGATACAATTAGCCGGATGACCTTTAGAAAGATACAAAAAATTTTATGATTGGATGAAGGATAGTTAATCATTTGTCTATATAAACAATAACAAATTTTCGTTTCAACTGAAACAGCTGTTCGAAAGAGATAAGATAATGGATTTTAAAGTCCATAGCACTTGCAGTATATCGAAAACGAACTTTTGGAAATTTATGACAAAAAATGGAAACAAGTGAAAAAAAAAAATTTGTAAGTATATTAGAAAATTATCGAATAAAATACACAGCTCACAAGCCGGATTTAAACTTACGCGTCCCCCGATTCTGTACACCTGTTCACAAACCATTTCCGCCGCAAAAGACATAGTGTAGCAGGATTGCCACATGGTGTTGGTTGACACAGATGAGACATTTTCGTTCAAAACGTGGGTTGAAATTTTTAAACTGCTGGATTGATAAATACATTTCCATGACTGCACTCAGTTTTAAGAGGATTTTGAATTTATTGATTAAATTGCTTAAAAAATGCGCTAAATTAGTTAAAATTAGTTTTTCAAAAGAAATTACAAAAAAAAATAGAAATGTCTTGAATTTTTATTGAAAATTCAAACATTAAAACATATATAGCTTCTGATGTATCGCATCGAGTAAATAAATATACGGCTGTATTAACATTAACCACAGAATTGACC
Organism: Uranotaenia lowii; assembly: GCF_029784155.1. Taxonomy (NCBI): domain Eukaryota; kingdom Metazoa; phylum Arthropoda; class Insecta; order Diptera; family Culicidae; genus Uranotaenia; species Uranotaenia lowii. The sequence continues at coordinate 18,279 of NW_026598701.1, forward strand.
CAGTCAAAAGGTTCAAGAATTTGCATTTATCGAGCGAATTCCTTAAAAATGCGCTCGAGTTGCTTGTTGAAAACTAAGTTACTAATAATTGTCCAAAATTTAAAAAAAATTAACCACTTTTCTTTGTTCCATAACGTGCAAAACCATCTTTAAACTAAATTTTGAAGACATTCCCTTGAACTGATGACGTTTACGACTGCAGACGATTTTTCTCTCAGCTGCGTCATCACGTATCCATCGGCGAGATTCGTTAATTGAATCATTAAAAAGACCCGAAATTCGTTAGGTGAATCCTCTGTCTCTAGAGGACTGATAAGAAAAAAAAGGTCCATGAGGAAATATGTATGTACAAAAACAACGTTCTCCTCCAGTTTCAAACAGCTCTCGTTGACGGTATGCAAAATATTATGCTTAGCTTCACCCACTATCACCACCAGACAGAGCTTAGGCGGAGCGTGAGCGAGAGTCCGATCGAGCATTAATGACGATCGTCTCGTCATTGACTGCGCGGCGTGGAGTGGATCGCGAAGTAGAGTATAGTTAACATAAGTTATCTATCCACTGGCTCAGTCGGTTCGACAGCAGAGTTCATACAGTGACGATCTGACACTCATCACAGACGAACGTCTATCGATGGAGAATTCGTTCGGCTGAATTTTTAAACAATTTTTTTTTGTACGCATCTACCTCTTGAGTCCAAATACTCAAAACCTCAAGGCAGTGAGCATCTTTGTTTCGCGAGTATGAAAACAGCGTTCCGATCGTTAAGCATAATCCTTTTGCCATAGTGAAATATAGAAAAGACAAATTCAACGTGAGATATGTGTAAATTCCGGTTTGACTCATCACCATAACTACTGCATGTCATCTATAATAGCTTCGTGTGTGCTTTTGGTGTGATTAAAATCGACTCCGACTGAGACTATTCATTGAGCTGCTTGCTGATGTTTAGTTTCTGAGAGTCGAGATTATAGCTCACTTTTGTTGTCAGTTCGCGATCACCGCGTAATTTAGAGGGTGACAAGCTCAGTAGTTTCTAATTGCTCGTGCGAATACTTGCAGATCAATAATAGTTATCGGCTTCAAGATTGTATCGTATTAGCACCTCGCCTAGCCCGGATCAATTCATCCATTTACAATGGCCGGTATGGGTAAGTCCGTAATCTCTTTTTCCACAACAGTCCGTTACGACATATATGTGTTCTCCAGTGACCTTGGATCAGGTTTTTTTTTGGTTTTTCTCTGTACTCTCGGCTTTACGTTGTGAGAAAATTAACCAAATCATGCACAGCACTCGAAACCGGTTTTTGATCACGTATTTTCTCATTGCGGTTGTTTATGTTTATCTTTTTGATCCTAATTACCTGCCGATAGTCAATTAAAACTGATTCGGTGATTCCTTTCCAGGTTTTGCTCTTCGGATGGTAGCTGGTGTGACTTTCTTACTGATCACTCTGGCAAGCGGTCAATCGAATCAGGATGATTTGATGATTCCCCCGTCTTCGCAACCTTTATCTGGCAATGCAAAGCTTTATCAAGCATCGCAACGGTTTGCACTCAACTTTTTCAAGGTATTCCAGCAGCGTTTCGAGTACGATAATTACAACGGTCTCTTGTCCAGTCTTGCAACCGTTAACTTGAATTTGCATCCTAATTATTTTGACGACCTAATCAGCCTAAACAATCGTAAGCAATGTCGTTGTAGATTAACAGCTTTTCTTCATTCTAGAGCGTTAGTGAGTTCTACGATGGCGAGCAGAATACTCAAGTACTCAACATGATATTGTCCCCGCTGACGGTGTGGAGTCTGTTAGCTTTAATTTCCGAGGGTGCCAGTGGAAAGACGCTGCAAGAAATTCTAAACGTGCTAAACATTGACAATCAGGCAGACATCAGTGCCAATTACAAGAGCTTCCAGCAGGAGATCAAGTGAGTATCGTTCTGTTCATAAGGTTTTTTATCGAGTTATCCGTATAAGCCGTCATTTGTTGATTGAATCGATTGTTTGATTATTTGCAGTCCATAAAATATGAACCTTGATGTGAGCAACATTATCTAAATTTCCATTTTTTTCCAGTTCCAATACCCAGGATGTGGAAATTTCCTCCCGACAGTTTCTGTTCACCGACATAAATCGACCGATTTCACGCGATTTCGATCGGGCCGTTGACACGCACTATGGCACAGATTTGCACGAGGCATTGGATTTCAGCAGCTCGGCCGAAAATATCAAGAAAAGCTACGACTACATCAACGATGCAGTCTTCAAAGCCACCAACGGACAAATCTCCAAAGTTGTTCACCCGAAGGACATCATGCAAGCTCGGATGATTGTTATCTCGGCGCTGTTCTTCCAGGGACAATGGACTGTAAGTGATAATTGGAGTTTATACCGTGAAATTCTATTTAAAATATTGCTTCTTTTTCAGCTTCCATTCAATCGTTCACTGACCAACACCGTGCCCTTCTACGACGAGAAAGAGAAAATTATCGCCAACGTGTCCATGATGTATCAGAAAGCTGTGTTTCCGTTTGCGGCATTCCGTGAGCTAGATGCCCAAATCGTGGAACTTCCGTATGGTCCCGATCGTCAGCTATCAATGATGGTGATCCTGCCTCGAAAGGGTGTTCCACTACACGAAGTGGTTCGTCGTCTAGTGCAATTTGACATGCAAACTATCTACCGAGAGTTGAAGCAAGCTGCAGAGGAATACGAAGATGACGAAGTTGAAGTCTTCCTTCCACGGTTCGAAATTACAGCAGATTATCACCTCAACAGCGTGTTATTCAACGTAAGATTTTCTCGATCACGTTTTTTTTTCGTTGTCAATTTACTAAAATTATTATTTTTTAAAGATGGGCGTTAAAGCTGCCATGAGCAAGGAAACTGCCGAGTTTGAGAAGATTGCCAGCGAGGTTTTCCTAGGTGCCGTAGTTCAAAAGTCCAAAATAATCGTTAACGAAGAAGGAACAACAGCGGCTTCAGCGTCGGCCGCAGTTTTTGCCAACAAATCCACGCCTCCGAAATTCCTAGCAAACCGAGCGTTTGCGTTTATCATTGTGGACAAGCGTTACGATGTGATTCTTTTCATGGGACAGGTCAAGCAACCTCTTGCCGCCTAATTTGTATGATAGTGATTAAAATAAATTTATTCCAACCACCAAAAGCTACTTTGGTTGAATTAGTTCTCTGAAATAGAAATTCTGAAGCTCAGAATGTTAATGCATACATATCAATTTTCAAATTCAAATTGGATTTAAAATTTAATAATTACTTCAAAGCTTTTCTTTCCAATAAATTCGCACGTTTCTAAAGGTAACAGTATTTATTATTGTCCACTTCCCTAACGCTAACTTCGGTATGGATTGATGTCCCGTTCCATTCGATCGGTTTCCGTTTGTGCTCCAACGGCACAAGCCAGCAATGTGTTGATATTTTTCTCCTCCCCAGCCCCATAAACGTATCCGTTGGCCTTGTCGATGGCATTTTTAAGCCTTAACAAACTGTCATCCCGTCGCGAGTCCAACAAAGTGAACGATACTAAGCTGTAATCCTCGACCATTGAGACTATTGCGGCGTTGAGCTTCTTGTACTTGTTCTTAGGTCCGATCATGGAACTGTCTACACACTCAAGCAGATAGTTCAGATCCAAAACTTCGGTGTAGTACTCCAGATTGAAAGCCAGCTTTGATTCATACTCTTTCAGGAGATCTGCTTTACTTAAAACATTGACATGAGGGAGCCCCATCTGGAGCATTGTGTGGAGCGACAAAAGCAGAGTTGAAATAAATTTATGCGGTTCTGAGCAGTGATGAGATTCTACCAAATGGACCGTACATAGATGGTAGCCCAACTGGTCGAGCTTCTCAAAGATGTTCTTCATAGCGTTGTGATGTGTATATAACTCAACTTGACCAGGACAATCAAAAATGAAATACCTTTCAGAAGAGCAGCTTTTCAACTGTTCCAAAAGCCATCCGAAGTTTGTCTCCAGGAATTCCATGCAGTAAATGAGGGCTCCGTTTGGACCCAAATCGAACTTTTCCATCACGTCCTGAACAGTGATGAGTTGCATTATGTCCACTCCAGCTTCGTATTCCATGTTGTCGTTAGCCGGATCTAAGTTGACTACAGTTACCTTCCGTTCCAACTTTTCCAGAAACGTTTTCATCTTGCCACAGTAACTGGTTTTGCCGGACCCCGGAGGACCTATCACTAGCTGCCCGAAGATAGGATTTTGAGCCTTCAAATTGGCAATCTTGTTCTGCATTTTCCGGGATAGATATCACCTAAATTGCGAACAAATTTACTAAAAATTTATAGACTATCAAAAAACTCGCGAAATTCCGATAGCTGAACGAAAGCAACGCATAAAGACGACTGGAAATTAACGAATGTAAACAACAACAAACTGATTCTGCACGCTACTCGCAAAAACATTAAACCGAGTTTTGAGAAACTCAACTTCAAAAATGATTTATCTTTTTCCGTCGAATTTTAAACAAAACATTAAAGCTTTGTTTGGGTCGATGCATCGATTTGTTTGGTAGATGTCAAATCACCTTCCAATGCTTTTGCATACAGTTTGTTTAATTTACGAACGCCAGCAACGATAGAAAAAAATCACTTCGATAGAACAAATCAATTTACGAACACGCCGTGAATTGCTTGTCCATTTTCCGAAAATAAATCAATGTTTTGTTCTGGGGTTGAGGAATGAGTAAAATCCATTTTTATTTCCTCAATCACTAAATGAGCACGACTGGCATCGCTGCGACTGATGTTCCTGTTCCGAACACCAGCTGGCGCTACTAGCAAGTGCCCACTTGCCCACATCGGAACGTCAGTGCGTGATTGCCTCAAACACAAAAGAAAATCGACTTGGCAAGGAGAAAAATCAATAATAAAATTTTTCATCATCATCCAGTAAGGAGTGTTTTCAGATTCTTGCTACAGACTTTTGCGATTCAGGCACTGTAGAAAGCTGAGATTCGTGTAAAAGTATCGAACCAGTGGCCAGCTAGTGAATAACGATGGCAGATAACGAGCAAAAAGCGATGCAGCTGATGGCGGAAGCTGAGAAAAAGCTGAACTCATCCAAGGGATTTTTCGGATCACTTTTTGGGTACGTATTGGATAGAAAAAAAATGCGAGAGCAGTTGAAAATGGCTCTTTTTCAATATATTAATGTTTAAAAAATAATCTTAACCATGAGCTTTTCGTTGTTATGAAGCAACGATGTGACACTCATAGTAGTTTTGTCAATGACTCATTCGGACTTATCCTGAGTAACATGGCTCAGCAAAAAGTAAGCGTAAAACAAAAAATAAAACACGACATGATCGTCGTCAGCCAGATAGGCATATAAACATGTGGGGTAGGGGAAGGAGGAGGGGCTAGATAGGTGAGCGGAGGAACAGCTAATCTCCCCCCTCCACTCTCTGTTATTGATAGTTGTTTCTATCGTTCCACTGTAAATTCTAAGCTCATCTAATCGCATGCGAGAGATGGCATAATGATAAGTGTTGTTTGAAAAAGATAAAACGAAAATCAATACTTTTTGTTTTGATTTTTCTTACTACGACTATTTACTCGACTTTGATAATTCTTGTGACCTTTCAAAGGTGATCGTCAATATTCTATTTTGCTTCAAATCGAATAAAAAGATCGATGAAATTGATGGAACAATGTATTCTATGAAACCAGGTACACATTTCAGAACTTATTTTTTTTTGGCGATTTTCATCCTATTCTCACAGTTCACAACTCTTCCAATTGACCCCTTTTAATTGATTATGTATATCGTGATACTAAACCATCGCAAGAGACAACGTAGTAGGAATTCTCTTGCTTGATGTGATTTTTCTATTTATTGATGATTTATCGCGTAGAATAATGTAAACGAAATAAGCATTATTACATTTATGAACGAAATTTACAAGGATTAATATTTCCAAACGATTCTAATTTTCAATTATTATAGTATAAGATATTCTAAACAGTGAACGAATAGTTACATAAAGATTCTTGAAGTTTTACGGAAAACTGTTTAAACCACGCTTATACTCGCATGATTTGAACAAAAAGACGTAATGACCTTACGAAAATGGTCGTCCAAAAATAAGGAAATGTGATAACTTTTAGGAATCGTAAAGTTTTTTTAACAAACAATAATCTTCGGTCATACTTCGAATATTTCAAATCATTATTGGTGCCTACTTATAAGATGTTTTACATTAATTCATTTTTTTTCATTAGGTATTTAGTTAATTAATGATTAATTCAAACAAACCTAATAAAATTGTTTTTTTTTTTTCAATCCCTTCTAGTGGCGGTTCGAACAAAGTAGAGGAAGCTGTTGAATGCTACCAGCGGGCGGCCAACATGTTTAAGATGGCCAAAAAGTGGTCCCAGGCCGGATCCGCTTTCTGTGAAGCGGCCAATCTGCACTCGAAGGCTGGAAGTCGTCATGATGCTGCCACCAATTATGTTGATGCTTCAAACTGTTACAAAAAGGTAGTTGTTGTGTTCGAAGCATATGATTATTAAGTTTAAAAGCATTTGATATGTTTCTTGAAATTGATACCCCCGTTCAAGAGTGTTTAGAAACTGATTTGCATTTCTTTGGTTCCCCAGACGGACCCGAATGAGGCTGTAAGTTGCCTGCTCAAGGCAATCGACATCTACACCGATATGGGTCGTTTCACGATGGCGGCCAAAC